>NC_133618.1:427933758-428233758 GCF_048593235.1 Sminthopsis crassicaudata | reverse complement strand
TTTCCTTCATCTGATGGTTCTTGAACTTGGCCACTATATTTCTTGGCATTTTGATTTTAGTGTCCCTTTCAGTAGATGATCAATGAATTTTTTCAATGTCTATTTTACTCTCTATTTCCAAAACGTCTGGGCAGTTCTCTTCCTGTAAAATAGTTTCCAGGCTCTTTTTTTCCTCCCATTTTTCAGGGAGTCCGATTATTCTCAAATTGTCTCTCCTGGATCTGTTTTCCAAGTCTCTTGTCTTTCCAATAAGGTACTTGACATTTTTTTCAATTGTTTTGTTTTTCTGGTTTTGCTTGACTACTTCTTGGTTTCTCCTTGAGTCATTTGTTTCTATTTTTTCTATTCTAATTTTCAATGATATATTTTCTTCACTCACTTTTTTTATATCTTTTTGTAATTGTCCAATTGAGTTTTTATCTTCTATGAAATTTTTTTTTCCATTTCATCCATTTTATTTTTTAGAGAGCTGTAATCCTGTTTTCCTTGGAGTTGTTTAC
This sequence comes from Sminthopsis crassicaudata, assembly GCF_048593235.1. Classification (NCBI taxonomy): domain Eukaryota; kingdom Metazoa; phylum Chordata; class Mammalia; order Dasyuromorphia; family Dasyuridae; genus Sminthopsis; species Sminthopsis crassicaudata. The sequence continues at coordinate 428,233,258 of NC_133618.1, read as the reverse complement.
CTTTTCCAATTCACTAATTTTTTTTTCAATGATTTGATTTTTTTATCCACTCTGTAAATGGGTGGGATGACTTCTCCAGACTCTCTTGCCAAGCTTCCCTGTCTTTTTCCCATTTATCTTCTATCTCTCTTGTGAGAGCCTTTTTGATTTCCTCTATGAGAGTTTTGTGTATTGAGGAGCAGATCATATCCCCCTTAGGGGATTCCTCTGGATACAGTCTGCTTTTAGTCTCCTCAGGATTTGAAGTCTGATCTCTATTCATACAGAAGCTGTCAATGGTTAGAGCCCTTTTAAATTTTTTGTTCATTTTGTCAGAGCGGGAATGGAAGAAAACAAATTGACAAGAGAAACAATTGGTCTGTTTCTGGGGGTGGGCAGTTGGATGGGACTGGATTATGTGACCGGGCTTTCTCTACAGAGTATGGGAGACAGCAGTGAGGCACTAACAGGACAGTGATGGCTGTGCTGCATCTGCACTCCGAGAATGTGCTGAGTCACTCTGGGTGGGGGTGTCGATGGCCGGGTCCCAAGAGATGCTATCTTTCTGGGGTTTTATTCTTTACCTCCAGTGTTTACACCTTCTCTGCTGTCCTGGCTTGCTGCCAAGATGGAATATCCACACTGGGTTAAAGGTCGTTTCGCCGAAGAGATCACACCCCTCCCCCCTCAGGTCTGAGCAGTGTGAGCTGCCTGCCTTGCTCTGGCTATTTGCCCTCAGTCTAAGCCCAGTCTGTTCATCCCCTCCCCCGAGCAAACAAAGGCTTTTTCTGGCAAATTTCAAGGATGTCTTCTGTTGGTTATTATTTGTGGGGCTTTTTTCCAGTCAAGCATTAATTCCAAGTCTTGTCATTTAGTAAATTCTGAGAGAAAACACGGAGCTCAAGCAGCTGTCTGCCTCCACGCTGCCATCTTGGCCGGAAGTCTTGATTTCTGTGAGATTTTGAGTTGCAAATTCTCTCTCCCTTCCCTTGTCTCTCCTAAGAAGCAATCTGATATAAGTAATACATATACAATTATATTAAACATATTTCCACATTAGTCATTTTGTAAAAGAAGAATCAGAACAAAAAGGAAAAGCCACAAGAAAATGTGTGTGGGGGTATGAAAACAATATATTTTGATCTGCATTCAGATACAGTGCAATTCACATCTAGATGTGGATAGCATTTTCTATCAAGTCTTTTAGAATTGTCTTTGTATCACTGTATCACTGAGAAGAACTAAGTCTGTTAAACTATTAAACAAAATGTTGCTGTACTTGTGTACAATGTTCTCTAGGTTCTTCACATTTCACTCAGCCTTTCCAGACTTTTCTGAGATCTTCCTGTTCATCACTTCTTGTAGAACAATAGTATTCTATCACATTCATATATCATAGTGTATCCATCCATTTCCCAATTTATAGGAATCCCCTCAATTTCTAATTCTTTGTCACCATGAAAAGAGTTGCTATAAATATTTTTGTACATACAGGTCATTTTCTCTTTTCTTTTATTTCTTTGGGATAAGACCTAGTAGTGGTATTGCTATACTAAAGGTTATGCACAATTTTATCATCTTTTGGACATAGTTTCAAATAGCTCTCCAGAAAGGTTAGGTTACTTCACAACTCTGCCAACATTGAATTAGTGTTCCAATTTTCCCATATTTTCTCCAATTTTATCATTTTCTTTTTCTGTCATATTAGGTAAAGTATGAGGTGGTACGTCAGAGCTGTTTTAATTTGCATTTCTCTAATAAAAAGTGATTTAAAGCATTTTTTTTCATATGACTATAGATAGCTTTAATTTCTTCATCTGAAAACTGCCTGTTTATATCTTTTGAGCATATATCAATTGGGGAATGACTTGTATTCTTATACATTTGAGGCAATTCTCTATATATTTTAGAAATGAAGTCTTTGTCAGAAATACTTACCATAAAAATTGTTCCATAGTTTTCTGCTTACCTTCTAACCTTGATTGTATAGCTTTGTTTGCAATTCACTCTTTTCTTTGAGGTGTTGAATGTTGCAGTTTTGACTTTGCATTTTGATATTCTCTGTTACCATAATAATTTTTTATGGTTAGGATCATTTCTTTTTGGTATGATAAATTTTCCAGCTCATCTTTTGATTTTTAAATTTTTATTAAAGTTGGGCTTTGCTGTTGGGTAAAGAGGGTGCTGTCTTAAACTTCAGGTTTTTTGGAAAGAGTTTTCTGCAGCTCTTTTAGAGCTAGTTCTGAGGGTCCATAAGGTTTCAATTCTTCCAAGGTGGTATGATCTAAGAAGAGGTTTGTTTATTACTTTCCTAGTAATAGCAAAGTAGTGTTCTAGTCTGTGAGAAACTACAAGCACTCTTTTCTTCCTTAGATCTATGACCACTGTTCCTACTCCCCTGTATTTATAAGCTCTGGTGTTCTTCCTCATCCTGGCACACTGACCCAGGACTGTGACCTAGATCCAAGTCAATCCAAGAAAATATTGCACCCAGTGCCAGCAAAGGAACTCCTATAATCTCATTTTGACCATTTTTCTGAACTCCTTACCATCTGTGGGTTGAGAGCTTTGGAAGCAGACTTTGCCACAGCTGATCCAATTGCCCCCAAAGCCTACAGATGGTTGATGGGCCTTTCTTGTACAAGATGCTCTCACCCTGAGGTAACAGATATTTCCTGCTGACCTTCTTTTTGTCTTATGCTGGAAATGTATTTTCATTTATTTCATCACATTCTTTTGTGGATCATGCTGCTCCAGAATTTGTTTTGAAAACTTTTTAAAAAGTTTTTTGAAAGGATATTTAAGAGAGCACTGAAGTGAGTCTCTGCCTTTTCTCCACTATCTTGCTCTGTCCCTTCTTCCCCACTTTTGACTGATCCGGGTTCTAAAGAATAAATAAAAAGCAAAGAGGATCTTTCTGGCATAGTTTATGATACTTTAGGCATCAAAACAATCATCATGAAATGAGTAAAGGGTTAAGTTAAAAGTATCTAAGAGGAAAGGAACACATCAGGATGCAAACAAAAATCTTTGGGCTCAGTAATAGGGATGGATGGAGATAATTAAGGTAATTAAACAATTATACTGTCTGAGCAGGATGGTAGGTTGAATTGAAGCCTGTACTGGGAAACAATTAGCAATAATGCTTAACTAATCTCCATGTGAATGCAATCACCCCCAAAGTAGAGAGAAACATGTTGACACTTTTTCCTAACAACATTTGCCTTCTGAGGATTCAGTGAATGTAAGTAAGCCAGATAAAATGATGTCTTTGTAACTGTCCCTTTAACATGGAAAAGGCACCATTACCCATAGGATGATCATTAGCTCCTGAAATGTGTTAGTTTGCAAAATAAAAGACCCTTTTTGGCTCTAAGTGAAACTCAAACAAGTAACTTTGAGGAGAGACTCATTTATAGAACTGGAGAATAAGGGACTCTCCATCTTAATAAGAAATTATTTTACTAGAGGGTACATGGGTTTGGGAAGGTAATTTTTGCGTATTATTTTTCAAAACAAAGTTACATTCATTATCTCATTTAATCTATAATGACCCATAAGGTAAAGAGGTAGGGAGCATTGAGAAAATTGAGGCACACAGAGGTTAGTTAAGTGGTTGGCCCAAAGTCACAGAGCTAAGGAGACAAATTATACCTCATATTCATAGTTATAACAGAACAGTATATTTTCTTGAAGTTTTTTAAACCATTTAGCACCATTGGAGTCTACAAACAATTCCAGTCTTGTTATCACTTTAAGTTTTGCACAGTGATTTTTCTAGTATTTCTATCAGGTGATTAGTTAGTGCAAGTATGATTATCATCTTCAAACAGCAAGGAAAACTGCAGCTCAGAGAATAAAAATGACATTCAGAAGTTGAAACTGAATCTTGAATCTATGTCATTCAACATCAAGAACAATATTCTCCCCACTAAAGTAATATTTATGGAGCACTTATTGTGAGCAAAGGATTGTAATGGAATATAAAGAGTGGAAAAAATTTAAATAAAGTGCAACTCATAGTCTAGTTGAAGAATAAGATTTAACATAATTACATAAGAACTATATTAGAAAGATGATTTTTAAAAATTTCTGTTTTAGGTCTAGAGAAGAATATTATTAATAAAAAGAATTGGAGAAAGCTTTCTAGAGTAGGTTAACACGTGAGTTGAGCTTTAAAAGACCATTCAGAATTCACAAATGCAGAGGAAGAGCATTCCAAGAGAGAGAATGCAAGGGCAAAAAACATTTGAGAATGCAGTCAATATTTGTGTCCAATAGGTAAAGGGATCTAATTAGGTTAAAGCAAAGTGTATAAAATGTGAAATAATGATGGAAAGGTAAGGTAGGTCCTTACTGGGACAGAAAATCTTGAATGCTAAACAAAAAACTTTAAAATTCAAGGTCTAAATGGGTAACAATAAGGATCTGACATAGAATATAAACAATGGGGATTGTTGATAATATTTGGTGAGTGGATATTAGAAATAAAGTAAGGAAGAATCAGAGAGAAATCAAAGATTGGGGCATATAAGACTGGTAAAACACCATTGCTAGTGAGAGAAATAAGGAAGGTATTGGAGGATCTCTAAAGGCCCCTTCCAGTGTTAGATCATATTATCCTGTCTAATGAGCTGTTGCTTAGAAGAGGGATTACATTTGTTCTGCTTGACTCGACAAGACAGAATATAGAACACTGGGTAGAATTTTCAGTGGCACTTACTCCCTTGATATAAGCCAAATGCCCCAGTGATTAGGTCTATCTCAAACAAGTATTTTACTTACCATGGAAAAACTTTGAAAAGAGTTTGATGTCCATTTTCCAAGTATTTCATATATCTCCTCTAAAGTCCCTTCCAAATCTTCTTTGGCTTTTTTTGTCACTGCCATGAAGATTCTGGCAAATACTTTAGAAATAAAATATAACCCAGGGATCTTGTAGGCATGGAAACAAAAATTTATTGTGAATGATAAACCCAAATTAGTGCAAATGGTACTATTAAAACAGAACATCTATTTATTTGTTGCTTTTATAATTTTCATATAAAATTCTTTATTTCTCTTTTCTATTCCCATTGGCACAATTCACAATGCCTTCTACCTGGAAAATTGTAGTAAGGGGTAAGTAGAGCTAAGCTCTGCTAAGCACTTTATAAATACCTCATTTGATTCTCACAACAACTCTGGAAGATCAATACTAGTTTTAAATCCCAATTCTGCAATAGAAAGAACTGAAAGAGCTAAAGGTTAAGTGACATATCCATGTTCACATAGGTAGAAAGAGTCTGAAGCTTGATTTGAACTTAGGTCTTCTTTATATGAAGGTCTAGTGCTCTAACTACTATACCACCTTATCCTTTCTTCTTCTGTGTATATTTGTGTGCATCCTGCTCAACTCTGATTGAATGTAAATAGCAAACATTTCTGCTTTTGCCAGAAACTCTGGCCTGGCTAGAAGTTCTGAAATTCCCTCCCATATTTATTTATTCATTTATTTAAATTTTTGTATTAGGTGAAAGAGCAGATTCTTTGTCTCAATTGCTACCCAACATTAATCAGTGAATGGGTGTAGCTTCAGTCAAACTGAGGCCTGTTAGAGACCTTAATTTAAAAAGGTCAAGGTCTCCCATCTCCAGTCATCTTGATCTATATCTTGCCACTGGATCCAGTTGGCTCTGGAGAGGAAAATTAGTCAGGTGACTTTGCACAGTCCCCTCTCACTTCAGTCCAATTCACTTACATGTCATGGAATCACCTCCCTTATGTCACAGTCCTCTTCAAGAATGAAAAACAAAACAATGACTTCATTTATACTACTTCCAGATTGGTCTTTTTATATACATAGATCTATTCATTCTGTCCTTTGCTCAAATATCTTCAACAATTCCCTCCTGTCTAACACATATTGGTCAAACACCTTTGCTCAGCATTCAAAACTTTCCACACTCCATTACCACTTATTGAATACTATTTTCTTTCATGGACAATATTCTCCAGCCAAACTAGACAACCCATTGTCCCTGAATACCTCCTGCACTCTTCCATCTGTGACTTTATTTCCACTGTTTTCCATATCTAGCATGAGTTTCCCTATCTTTGTCAAATGAATTCCTATTCATCCTTAAAATCCAACTCAAATATCACCTTCTCTATGAAGCTTTCCTTGATGCATATGTGCTTCACATAGAACTTTGTTTTTATACTATTTGAAATCTTTTATCATACCCTATTGTATCCTATAGCTATTTTTATATGGTATAGCCCAGATTTTATACAGTAGAGACTTATCCTTCTATCACACTGAATGCTCCAAAGGGTCAAAAACTAACTAAATTTCATATTTTTTTCTCAAGCACAGTGTTTGGTATTGTATCTACTAGATGCAGTAGACACAATAAATATTTGCAAAATTAAATTAATTTTGTTTTAGGTCAACTTTATGTGATTGGAAGGGGTAGGGTCAAAGTGAACATGCAAAAAAAACTTCTAGTTAGAATAAATTATATATGTATATATATATATATATATATATATATATATATATATATATATATATATATATGTAGTATGAAGTACCTTTATATGTACACACTTGTGTATGTTGTGTATGAAGAACTTCCTGAGCACTCTACATATGAAAGAAGGTCTTCCAAAAATCAGCATTTTGATTTGGAGCATTTTTATATGGATTTTGATTCCCTGATGCTTTTGATATGGGTTTCATTAATTGAGAGTTGCTTGTCATTTGACCATTTAACTAGTGGGGAATGTTCTTGTTCTCATATATTTGAATCAGTTGTCTGTATATCTTGATTAGCAAACCATTATCAGAGGAAATTTAAAAAATGTTCTAGTGGCTTTCTAATTTGATTTTATTTGTGCAAAGACTTTTAAGTTTTATGCTATTAAGGTGGTCCAATTTAACTCCTATAATCCTCTCCATCCCACATTTAATCATGAATTCTTCCCCTCTCAACAGTTGCAAAATGTGTTTCTTTCCCTTGTTTATACTATCATTTTGTATACCTACCATTTGTATATTTAGTGTTTATTATGTAGTATAATAATAGCCAATGTGTACATAATACTTTAAGGTTTACAAAATATTTTACAAATATTATATTATTTTCTCCTCATAACAACTTTGTGAAGTAAGTACTATTATTCCCATTTTACAGGTGAGAAAACTGAAGCAAATAGAAGTTAAGTTTCTTGCTCAGGGTCATAAACCAGTAAGTATGTGAGTAAAGATTTTAACTCAGGTCTTCCTAGTTCTAAATCCAGTGCTCTATCCATTTTACCACCACCATCTGTCCCAATGTATATGATGTGAAATGTCTATCTAGACTTAATTTCTGCTAGCATTTTTTCTTAGGACAGTAAGTATTCATATTAATAGTTGAGGTCTTTGCATTTGTTGAACACTATGTGGCTATGTTCACTAGATTCTCTATTTTGTATACCAAGATGAATGTCTTTTAAAATTTTAAAACCTTTGCTCTCTTTATCATATTCATTGACTGCAAGAAAACTTCTCAGTTATATTCATTTTTCTTCCTTCTATATGGATGTGGGACAGGATAGGGCAGTCGTGATTACATTTATTAAAAACTGATAGTAGGGGGTTTAGCCAAGATGGCAGAAATATCACACATTTCTTTCTAACCTTCTCTACAACCCTCAGACTAATTAGCAAATCCAGCCTCTGAATTAGCTCTGGACTGGCAGAACCCATAAATATTGTGAGTGTAACAAATTCTCAGGAGAAGATAATTTCAAAGATTGCCATAAAAGATCTGTTTCAATTGGAAATGGAAAGGAGGCAGCCAGCACAAGCAAGTGAGCACAAGTACCAGGGTAGACAGTGCAGAGTCTGGGGGTGGTACAGTCTCTGCATGGCAGAGAATCTATGGGGAGGAAACAGATTAGAAAAATTCTGTTTCAATCGGAAATGGGAGGGAGGCAGCCTAACACAAGCAGTTGAGCACAAAAGCCAACACAGACAATGCAGAGTCCCAGGGCGGTGTGGTGTGGACTCTGTGGGCAGTACAGGCTCCTTGTGCCAAAGAATCTATGAGAAGAAATCTACAGGGGGCAGCCAGGTGGTGCAGTGGATAGAGCACCAGCCTTGAATTTAGGAGGACCCGAGTTCAAATCTGGCTTCAGACACTTAACACTTTCTAGCTGTGTGACCCTGGGCAAGTCATTTAACCCCAGTCTCAGAGGGAAAAAAAAAAGAAGGAATCTACAGCAGTGTTGTCCCCTCTGCCCTGGTTGCAAGCCAGTAGATCAGCAGAGAACTTAGAAGTCATCTAACACAAACACAAAAGATCAATAGTAAACCCTGAAATGCCAGAATCTCATGGAATCTGGCCATGTCCACCCAGCACCAGGAGTGAATCGGCACTGACCCAGCACAGTCATGGCCACTTGGAAAATCTCCCCTGCCCTAAAAGCAGATCTTAACTTTTTTTTAAGTGAGTAAAAAAGTAAAGAGGACTCTAACAATAGACAGCTTTTATGTTGGAAAAAAAAAAAAAACAGATATCAAATGTTGAGGAGACTAAAGATAGATTATCTCTAGTTGAAGTCCCAAAAGGTGATATAACCTGGTCCCCATCACACAAGGCTCTCCTAGAAGAAATTAAAAAGGATCTTAAAAGAGATCTAGAAGAAATATGGGGAAAGGAAATGAAAATTTTGCAAAAGGGTTTGGAAAAGGCATATAACTCATTAAAAGATAGATTTGATAAAATGGAAAAAGAAAGCAACTCCCAGAAAAAAAAATTGTGAAGTACAAAAAGAAAATAACTTCCTAAAAAGAAGAACTTGCAAAACAAAAAAAGAAAATGACTCCTTAAAAACAGAATTTGAGAAATGGAAAAAAATCCCATAGAACAAAACTACTCATTTTAAAATTCAATTGGACAAATATAAAAAGAAGTAAAAAAATAAATGAAGAAAATAATTAACTAAAATTCAGAACTGAACAAATGGAAATGAATGACTCAATGAGACAACAAGAATCAATCAAGCAAAACCAAACAAATTTTAAAAATAGAAAAAAATGAGAAAACAACTGACCTAAAAAATAGATCTGGGAGAGACAATTTAAGGATTATTGGACTCCTTGAAATACATATTGAAAAAAAGAGCTTAGACACTATTTTTCAGTAAATCATCAAAGAGAACTACCTGGATATCATAGAATTAGAAGGTAAAATGACCATTGAAAGAATTCACCAAACACTTCCTGAAAGAGACCCCAAAATTAAAATCCCAAGGAATACCATCTAAATTTGAGAACTATCAGACCAAAGAAAAAATATTGCAAGCAGCCAGAAAGAAACAATTCAAATACTAAGGAGCCACAATAAGGATTTCTCAGGACATAGCAGCTTCTACTTTAAAGGATCAAAGGTCCTGGAATCTGACATTCTGAAAGACAAAGGAACTTGGTTGGAATACAGCCAAGAATAAATTACCCTACTAAACTGAGCATTTTCTTTGAGGGAAGAAGATGGACATTCAAAACTAGTGAATTGCTTTTTTTTTGATGAAAAGACCAGAGCTAAACAAAAATGTTGACCTCCAAATATAGAACTCAAGACATTTTTTTAAAATCTTGAGAACTGTATTTCTCTTATGAGTATGCATAGAGAATTCATGTATAATCTGATTTTATTGTTATTATATAACAAAGAAACTACAGGTATAAAGGGGATTATAACAGAAAAAAAGGGGAAAGTGGAGTTAAAATGAGAGAAACAACATCTCAGGAAGGGACAAAGAAAATATATTATAATTGAGGAAAAGAAGGAAGGGTGATGAATATTGCGTGAATCTTACTCTCATCAGATTTGGCACAGATAAAGAATATTCGATATATTTGGTTTCACTGAGAAACATCTCTTATCTTATAGAAAAGTGGTACAGGAAAGGGGAAAAGGGAAGGAGTAGGCTAAATAGAAGGAACAAAAGAAATAGTAGGAGAAAGATATAAGAAAGGGGGAGAGTCTCTAAAGGGGGAGGACTGCTTGAGGCAAGTAGTGCTCATAATTAAAATACTAGGAAGGAGGGAAAGAGGAAAAGGAAAAAGAAAGTATAATTTGGGGTTAATAAGATGGTAGGAAATACAGAATTAGTAGTTTTAAGTATAAATGTGAATGGGCTGAACTTTCCCATAAAAATAAGTGGTGAGCAGTCTAGATTAAAAAGCCAGAATCCTACTATATATTGTTTACAAGACATACATTTAAAGCAGAGATATACATACAGAGTAACGGTAAAAGGTTGGAGCAGTTATTTTTTCAGATAAAGTAAAAAAAGGAGGGGCAGCCATCCTGATCTCACAACAAGCAAAAGCAAAAATTAATCTAATAAAATGAGATAAAGAAGGAAATTATATCTTGCTAAAAGATATAATGAAGCAATATCAATATTAAACATATATGCAGCAAGTAGTATACCATCTAATTTCTTAAAGGAGAAGTTAAGAGAGTTGCAAGAAAAAAAAATAGCAAAACTATAATAGTGAGAGATCTCAACCTTGCTCTCTCAGAACTAGATAAATCAAACCACAAAATAAATATGAAAGAAGTTAAAGAGGTAAATAGAATACTAGAAAAACTAGATATGATAGATCTTTGGAGAAAATTGAATGGAGACAGAAAGGAGTACACTTTCTTCCCAGCTGTTCCTAGAATTGTCTAGTTCCTAGACAAAAATTGACCATATATTAAGTCACAAAGACCTCAAAATCAAATACAAAAGGCAGAGATAGTAAATGCATTTTTTTTTCAGATTACAATACAATAAAAATTACATTCAATAAGAAGTTAGGGATAAATAGACAAAAAAGTAATTGGAAACTGAATAATTTCATCTTAAAGAATGAATAGGTAAAACAGCAAATCATAGAGACATTCAATAATTTCATCCAAGAGAATGACAATAATGAGAAAACATACCAAAATTTATGGGATGCAGCAAAAGTGGTAATAAGGGGAAAATTTGTATTTCTAGATGCTTACTTACATAAAACAGAGAGAAAATCAGTGAATTGGTCTTGCAACTAAAAAAGCTAAAAAAAAAAAAGAACAAATTAAAAATTTCCAATCAAATACCAAACTTGAAGTTGAAATTTTAAAAGTAAAAGGAGAGATTAATAAAACTGAAAGTAAAAAAAAAACTATTGAATTAATAAATAAAATTAAGAATTGTTTTTTTTTAAAAAAAAAAAGCAAAATAGATAAACTTTTAGTTGATTTGATTAGAAAAAGGAAAGAGGAAAATCAAATTATTAGTATCAAAAATGAAAAGGGAGAACTATACACAAATGAAGAGGAAACTAGAGCAATTATCGGGAGTTACTTTGCCCAACTTTATGCAAATAAATTTGACAACCTAAGTGAAATGGAGGAATACCTACAAAAATATAGATTGCCCAGATTAACAAAAGAGGAAATAAGTTACTTATTTTCCCAGTTTAGAAAAATAAATAGAACAAGCTATTAATCAAATTCCTAAACAAAAATCCCCAGGACCAGATGGATTTACATGTGAATTCTACCAAACATTTACAGAGCAATTAACTTCAATTCTATAGAAACTATTTGAAAAAATAGGGAATGAAGGACTCTTACCAAATTCCTTTTATGACACAGACATGGTACTGATACCTAAAACAACGAAGGATGAAAATAGAGAAAGAAAATTATAGGTCAATCTACCTAATGAGTATTAATGCAAAAATCTTAAATAAGATATTAGCAAAGAGATTACAGAAAATCATCCCCAAGATAATACACCATGATTAAGTAGGATTTATACCAGGAATGAGGGACTGGTTCAATATTAGGAAAACTATTAGCATAATTGAATATATCAATAACCAAATTAACAAAAATCATAGGATTATCTCGATAGATGCAGAAAAAGCATTTGATAAAATCCAACATCCATTCCTAATAAAAACATGAGAGTATAGGAATAAATGGACTTTCCCTTTAAAAAGTCAGAAGCGTCTATTAAAACTACCAGCAAGCATCATAGTAATGGGGATAAACTAGAACCATTCTAGGGGTGAAATGAAGTTGCCCATTCTCACCTTTACTATTCAATATTGTATTAAAAATGTTAGCTTTTGACCTAGAAAAAATAACAACAAAATTCATATGGAAGAATAAAAGGTCGAGAATTGCAAGGGAACTAATGAAAAAAAAAAAAAAAACTCAGAGGAAGGTGGTCTAAGTGTACCTGATCTAAAGCTATATTATATAGCAGCAGTCACCAAAACCATTTGGTATTGGCTAAGAAATAGACTGGTAGATCAGTGGAACAGATTAGATACAAAGGACAAAAAAGGGTACATCTATAGCAATCTAATCTTTGACAAACCCAAAGATACCAACATTAGGGATAAAAATTCATTATTTGGAAAAAACTGTTGGGAAAACTGAAAATTAATATGGCAGAAATTAGATATGGATCCACAATTAACACCGTATTCAAAGATAAGATCAAAATGGGTCCATGATTTAGGCATAAAGAATGAAATCATAAACAGATTAGAGAAACAGAAAATAGTCTACCTCTCAGACCTGTGGAGGAGGAAGGAATTTATGACCAGAGGAGAACTAGAGATCACTATTGATCACAAAATAGAAGATTTTGATTACATCAAACTAAAAAGTTTCTGTACAAACAATACTAATACAAACAAGATTAGAAGGGAAGTAACAAATTGGGAAAAAATTTTAAAAGCAAAGGTTCTGACAAAGGTCTCATTTCCAAAATATATAGAGAACTGACCCTAATTTATAAGAAACCGAACCATTCTCCAATTGATAAATGGTCAAAGGATATGAACAGACAATTCTCAGATGAAGAAATTGAAACTATTTCCACTCATATGAAAGAGTGTTCCAAATCACTACTGATCAGAGAAATGCAAATTAAGACAACTCTGAGATACCACTACACACCTGTCAGATTGGCTAAGATAACAGGAACAAATAATGATGAATGTTGGAGGGGATGTGGGAAAACTGGGACACTAATACATTGCTGGTGGAGTTGTGAAAGAATCCAGCCATTCTGGAGAGCAATTTGGAACTATGCCCAAAATGTTATCAAACTGTGCATACCCTTTGACCCAGCATTGCTGCTATTGGGCTTATATCCCAAAGAAATACTAAAGAACAGAAAGAGACCTATATGTGCCAAAATGTTTGTGGCAGCTCTTTTTATTGTAGCTAGAAACTGGAAGATGAATGGATGTCCATCAGTTGGGGAATGGTTGGGTAAATTATGGTATATGAAGGTTATGTAATATTATTGCTCTGTAAGAAATGACCAGCAGGAGGAATACAGAGAGGCTTGGAGAGACTTACATCAACTGATGCTGAGTGAAATGAGCAGAACCAGAAGATCACTGTAAACTTCAACAACAATACTGTATGAGGATGTATTCTGATGGTAGTGGAAATCTTCAACATAAAGAAGAGCCAACTCACTTCCAGTTGATCAATGATGGACAGAGGTAGCTACACCCAGAGAAGAAACACTGGGAAGTGAATGTAAATTGTTAGCACTAATATCTGTCTGCCCAGGTTACATGTACCTTCGGAATCTAATGCTTATTGTGCAACAAGAAAATGGTATTTACACACATGTATTGTATCTAGGTTATATTGTAACACATGTAAAATGTATAGGATTGCCTGTCATCGGGGGGAGGGAGTAGAGGGAGGGGGGATAATTTGGAAAAATGAATACAGGGGATAATATTATAAAAATATATATAATAAAATTTAAAAAATGTTAGCTTTGGCAATGAGTTGAGAAAGAGATTAAAGGAATTAGAGTAGGTAATGAGGAAACCAAGTTATCAATCTTTGCAGATGATATAATGTTATACTTAGAGATCTCCAGAGAATCAACTAGAAAGCTGTTAGAAATAATCCACAACTTTAGCAGAATTGCAGGATACAAAATAAATCCACAGAAATCATTAGCATTCTTATACATCACTAACAAAATTAAACAGCAAGAGATACAAAGAGAAATGCCATTTAAAATAACCATTGATAGTATAAAATATTTGGGAATTTATCTAGCAAGTGAAAGTAAGGAACTATATAAGCAAAACTACAAAGCACTTTCCACACAAATAAAATTAGATCTAAGCAATTGGAAAAATATCAATTGCTCATGGATAGGTTGAGCAAATATAATAAAGATGACAATACTCTCTAAACTAACATATATATATATATATATATATATATATATATATATATATATATATATATATATATTTAGTGCTATACCAATCAGACTCCCAAGTAACTATTTTACTGACATAGAAAAAATAACAACAAAATTCATCTGGAAGAACAAAAGGTCAAGAATTTCAAATGAATTAATGAAGAGAAAAGCAAATGAAGGTGGCCTAGCTGTACCAGACCTAAAACTGTATTATAAAGCAGTGGTCATCAAAACCATTTGGTACTGGCTAAGAAATAGAGAACTTGGTCAGTGGAATAGATTAGCTTTACAGGAGAAAATAGCCAATGATTATAATAATCTAGTATTTGACAAACCCAAAGACCCCAGGTTTGGGGATAAGAATTCACTATTTGACAAAAACTCCTGGGAAAATTGGAAACTTAGTGTGGCAGAAAGTAGGTATTGATTCACACCTAATACTGTATACCAAGATCAGGTCAAAATTGGTTTATGATCTAGACATAAAGAATGATATTATAAACAAATTAGAAGAACAGAGAATAGTTTACCACTCATATTTGTGAAGGAGGATGAAATTTGTGATCTAAGAAGAACTAGAGATCATTATTGATCATAAAATAGATAATTTTGATTATATTAAGTTTAAAAAATTCTCTAAACAAAACTAGTGCAGACAAGGTTAGAAGGGAAGCAATAAACTGGGAAAATATTTTTATATCCAAAGGATCCAATAAAAGCCCCATTTCTAAAATATATAGAGATTTGACTCAAATTTATAAGAAATCAAGCCATTCTCCAATTGATACATGGTCAAAGGATCTGAACAGACAATTTTCAGATGAAGAAATTGAAACTATTTTTAGCCACATGAAAATCACTATTGATCAGAGAAATGTAAATTAAGACAATTCTGAGATACGATTACACACCTGTCAAATAGGCTCAGATGACAGGAAAAGATAATGACTAATGCTGGAGGGGATGTGGGAAAATTGGGACACTGATGCATTGGGACACAGTTCCACTGTGGAAGGATCCAACCATTCTGGAGAGCAGTTTGGAACTATGCCCAAAAAGTTATAAAACTGTACATACCCTTTGATCTAGCAGTGTTTCTATTGTGATTATATCCCAGAGATATCTTACAGGAGGGAAAGGGAGCCACATGTGCAAAAATGTTTGTGGCAGCCCTCTTTGTAGTAGCAAGAAAGTGGAAACTGAGTGGATGCCCATCAATTGGAGAGTGGCTGCATAAATTATGTTATCTGAATGCTACGGAATACCATTTTTCTGTGACAAATAACCAGCAGAATAATTTCAGAAAGGTATGGAGAGACCTACATGAACTGTTGCTAAATGAAATGAGCAGTAGATCATTATACATGGCAACAAGACTATTTGATGATCAATTCTGATGGACATCGCTCTTTTCAACATGGAGACGATTCAAATCAATTCCACTTGTACAGTGATAAAAAGAGCCATGGGAATAGAGTGTTGAACATAACATAGCATTCTCACTCTCTCTGTTACTATTTACTTGCATTTTGTTTTCTTTCTCAGTTTTTCTTTTTTTGTCCTCCTTGATCTGATTTTTTTCTTGTGTAACAAGATAGCTGTATAAATATAAATATATATATATATATGCACATATATATATATACATATATTGGATTTAACACGAATTTCAACATATTTAACATGTATTGGACTATCTGCTAGCTGGGGGGGAGGAGGGGAAAATTTGGAACAACAGGTTTTGCAAGGGTTTAATGTTGGAAAAATAACCCATGCATATGCTTTGTAAATAAAAAGCTTTAATAAAAAAAAAAACTGGTAGTTAAAGAGGGTTTACAGTTAAGTTATGGTTATGTCCTACCCCTGATTCTAACTCCTTTTATCAAAGGGAGCCCAGATCCTCTAAAACCACACATAACACCCAGCATTAGCATATAGAAACTAAGAGTCAAGACCCTTAAAATCAAACAATGACAGATTACTTGCACAATTCAATCCAAATCCAATAAACACTTTTTAAGGGTCTACTAGGGACTATAATGAGTGCAGGAGATACAATTAATTAAAAAAATAATAAAAATTAATTTTAAAAAGAAAGATAGTTTTTTGTCCCCAAGGAGCTTATTATAATTAAGTGGGAGAGAGGCAGAAAGGAGGTAAAAAAGATTGGGTGATACCAAGAGGGTATTAGATGCAGGAGCATCTTCTTCTGTGGAGTTGAGACCAAGTTGGACAGCAGATGATTCTCCCTTATAGAAAGGCATTGGGAAGAGGTTGGTATTCCAACCTCTAGCTCTCCAATCTGAGGGCAGAGGAAACCCTAGGAAGTGGTGTTAGTCAAGACTTGAATTAGTAGCTTGATGACGACATTACAGGTAATAATCAAGGTAGAAGATACAACTGAATTTTGATAATAATATAATGAACACTGAATCTTGAGTGAAAGGCTTTGATTTGGAATCTTTTTATACTTTTGCAAGTTTGGATAAGTCATCTTATCCTTCTGTGTATCCCTCTGCCCCAGCCAAATATCTATTATTGTTCATTCTATGATTTCTGTGCCTTCAAGTAGGCTACATTCTAATGTAGGGGCAGGTGGAAAATTATAATCCATCAAAGAATACAAAGAAGTGATTAGTTGAGTAGAAGGAAATCCTAGAGAAAGTATTGTCACAGAACCAAGAGAGGAGAGATTACATAGAAGGAAGGGTCATTAGCACTGTTAAATATTGAAAAAAAGGCAAGGATAATGAAGACTAAAATGAAGCCAATGGATTTGGCAATTAAGAGGTCATTTTTCTTCCTGAAAAGAAGATGATCAGTAAAATGATGGGGTAAAAAGCTTAATTTCAGGTATTCGAAAGTGTACAGATGGTGAGGAAATAGAGTAAGTAATTATTTAGTTGAAGACATCAAGGCCCAAAGATATTAAAGGTTTTGCTGAAAGTTGCACAGTAAGCTAGTAGCAGAAACAGGAATTAAATCTATTCCTCCTCACTGCCAGTTCCCTATTCTTCTCAATAAACCAGGCTGGCTGCCTTATATTTGGACCAATAACATGATTTGTGGGGTAGAGGTTGGACTGGTTCAAATTTAAGGAAGGAAGTTCCACACCAGCCTCTGTGGGGGCTGGAATAATTCATCTTTCCTCTACCTTTGGGCCATGAAAATGAGAGGCTTCCCTCTGTGATTTTGCTGGCCCCACTGTTATTTCCTTCTGGGTTGAAAGAAAGACAATTAGACTGTCGAGCTTATTCCTGAAATTTGCTCCATCTGTTTCTTAATGTAGTGGCCTGAATATCAGCAAGACAACACTGAACCTTCCTTTCCATCACTTCTCCCTGCTCAATGTTTCCTGAATCAGAATCTGTCTGTCCCCATCAATGACACTAACACATCTTTCCTCTTGTCAGCACTGCAGGGGCCTCAGGAGAAGTGGTGGCAGGAAGCCATGGTTCCTTCCCAAGCATATATAATCAACACGATTGTCAGCAGAATTGCAAAAGGCAGAATTTTAATTACCACCAGTGATGTAAGAACCCAGTAGCTTTGTTTTTCTCCAGCTCCCAGGTGGATCTGGAAGCCTTAAGGGGGGAAGGGGAGAAGAGTGATCATTTCTTATCATTGGCATTATTATTTCTCATTGTTGGAATAATTTATATTATATATGTTTTTCTCCCTTTTTCATAATTACTTTACTGTTTCATTAATTAGCTGTTCTTTGGACTTGCCAAATGAGTAGCAAAGCTGATCATCTGCAAGTCATTGTAAGGATGATAATAATAACAGAATCCTTCAGAACTGTGTTAGATGTCATTTCTCTGTGTGGAGCTGAGCTTTTAACCCCTTCTTTTCTGTGGCTGTGGTTACCCATGGCAGCTTTCTAGGCAAGCTCTTAATTCTGCAAAGGCCATCTTCCCAAGCTTATGTGGAAAGAAGGTGGGGGAGTAGGTGGGAGGATGTGTAAAGAATTTT
Organism: Sminthopsis crassicaudata; assembly: GCF_048593235.1. Classification (NCBI taxonomy): domain Eukaryota; kingdom Metazoa; phylum Chordata; class Mammalia; order Dasyuromorphia; family Dasyuridae; genus Sminthopsis; species Sminthopsis crassicaudata. The sequence goes on along the minus strand of NC_133618.1, from coordinate 428,215,033 downwards.
TCTTTCTGCTGAGGTTAAAGAACTTAATTTTTAAAATGAATTCACAGCTTGGCTGTGCGTCAGGGAGAGGAAGTCAAAGTCATGTCAGACTACAGCCAGAGAATGCCACCAAAATGATAAAGCCAGGGAGAAAGAGCCCTTTAGTAAGAACTGGTGGGGTTAGGAAGGGAGTGCTATTTTTGGATTTAATTGCATGTCAGAAGAACAATCTTGTAATGTTCCTGTGTCACATTTAACAATTCTCCATGGCTCTGAATGGGAACAGCATAATTTCAAGGCTGTTGTCATTAGCAACATTTTAGGCTCAATACCCTTTGGTCTTATTGGCCATGAACCTGGTTGGAGCTTTGGATCACACTCCTACCTTCAGGTCAGCCTCATATAAACTATTTCTGATATGAATAATAATTAATAGTTGGACACTGACTCTCAAGCTTTCTCTCTCCTTGTCTCTGTCCATGTCCTTATTTCCTCTCCTTCTCCTTCTCCTCCTTATCCCTCTCCCTTTCCCTCTCCCTCTCAATCTCTCTGTATTTCCTTCCTTCCCTTCCTCCCTCCCCCTTCTCTCTCCTTCTCTCTCTGTTTCTTTTCTCTCTCTCTGTCTCTCTGTCTCTATCTCTGTCTCTGTGTCTGTCTCTCTCTCTCTGTCTCTCTCTCTCTGTCTCTCTCTCTCTCTCTCTGTCTCTCTCTCTCTCTCTCTCTCTGTGTGTGTGTGTGTGTGTGTGTGTGTGTGTCTCTCTGTTTCTCTCTGTCTCTCTGTCTCTCTCTCTGTCGCTGTCTTTCTCTCTGTCTCTCTCTCTGTCACTGTCTTTCTCTCTCTCTCTCTCTCTGTGTCTCTCTCTCTCTCTCTCTCTCTCTCTCTCTCTCTCTCTCTCTCTCTCTCTCTCTCTCTCTCTCTCTCTCTCTCTCTGTTACGCATACACACAATGAATTCTTTGTTGCAAGGAATTGTAAAAAATTAGTTGACAAGAAAATATTCTGTATAATTCTATCTCCAAATCCATTTTAAGGCCTTGGGAATATTTTGATGGTTCTTCCCCTTTCTCCTTACCCTCTTCTTTCTTTATTTTTTGAGAACTCACAGTAGAGAAGGTAACTTTATATCTCCTTGTATAAAGTTCAGTGGCCCTTTCTGACCAAAAAGAGCAGGTAGCAAACTACAACATGTGCTGATAGCTGGAGATTTTGGCACATTCTTTGAGAACGACTGAGATGATTCATAATGGATTCAATAGGAGGACCTGGAGACTTAAAGTCTAGTTCCTTGTTCTGTCATTAACAGGTAGGCAAATTATTTAACTTCTTCTGTGTCCTTGTTTATTCATATTCAAAATGGGATTAATAATACCAGTCCATATTCCCCTGAGTGATGCTATATAGGTGCAAATAGAGGAACATAGTGCTGCCAGGAACATTTCAATTGCAGGCAGTTCAAAAAATTAAGTATGGCAATACTTGTCAATTTATAAAATGTGGGAAATAAAGGAGAGAAGATTTAAAGATGACACTCACATTTCGAGCGTGGAAATATTAAAAGAAGCAGAGAAGGCCTCCAGAACTTCTGATTAAATCTCAAATATAAAAGATTTCCAGAAACACATGGGCAAAAATTTCATGTTATGAAAGTACATAACTAATTTGCAACCTGTACTGGAGAGAGTGCCAGTGCAAATGAGATTGAAGATCTAGTAAAGGAATGTCCTCCATACCTACCTCCTGGGCTTTGTTATTAGGGTCAGATGAGATAATGGATTTAAATTAGTCTAGAAAGCATAAAGAACACTATCCAAATCCTTTCATATTAAACAAGAAGGGATTATTTTATACTGATGACTTGCCAGCTACTGACTTAACTTGTGTAGTTACAATTGAGATTATTCTATATAGATTTGGGTGATTTGAGCTTCCAAATACTAAGGGAAAAAATCAAGAAATGGAGGTATTGTTGCATTCTTGTTTATTGTTATTTTCATTCAATTATTTCAAATCATGTCCAATTCTTTGTGACTCTGTGGTTTTTGTTTGGCAATAATACTGGAGTGGTTTGCTATTTCCTTTTCCAGCTCATTTTAAAGATGAAGAAACTGAGGCAAACAAGTAAGGTCACATAGCACAAACAGTAAGTGTTTGAAGTAGGATTTAAAATCAGCAAGATGATTTTTTTTGTCCACTTCAAGCTTAGCACTCTATCCACTGCAACACATCTCTCCGCCCCTTGCTCTTATAAGCAATTAATAAACATAAGCTATTATACTAGGAAATGAGGACCTATCAATAAAAAGATTCTTGAGAAAACCTGCTCTCAAGGATATTACAATGTAATATAGAAAAAGATGGACACAACTAACTATGTTATGAGAGAGAGAGAGAGGAATCAATATGATGCAGTATTCTAGGAAACGTGTTGGGAAAAATTTCAGAAGAAAAAAAAAACATTTTAAGCTTGGGGAAATATGCACAGGAATCTGGAAAGGCTTAATGAAGAATTTGATGCTCAAGTTAGGACTTAAAGAAAGAAAAACTTGCCAGAGAAAAAGGTAGAGAGAAGGAATGCATTATAGGCACTGGAGAAGGTATGAACAAAAAGTATAGGGATGGATAAAGGATAAGAATGAGAGAGATTAATCTACTCTTTGAAACAGGATCTGAGGGATGGGAAATGGAGTCATATTGTTCACCTTCATATTCTGAGAAGACTGGATAATTTGGTCAGAGTCAGACTTTGGAGAGCCAAAGAAACTCTCAGAGTCTTTTTATTGATGGGTCCTCATTTCTCTAGTAGCTTATACTATTAAGTATAGTAATACAATTATATGTATACTATACAACATGGACAAAAATCACATAGTAGGGGCAGGTATGGGTAGTGGCAGGCATGGGTAGGGGCAGTGTGTTCCTAAATCACACCACAGATTCATTTAAGTATTTGAGATGTGGTATTTTGGTGATAGGAATTCAAAGAGAAGAGTGAAATATATAATAGGACACAACTCTTTCTCTTGTTTTGCATTATATCTTTTTTCCTTTTTTCACTTTTTTCCAACTAAATATAAAAATAGTTTTCAACATTAATTTTTGTAAGAATTTGAGTCCAAAATTTTTCTTTTTGCTTCTCTTCCTTCCTCCCTCTCCAAGACAACAAGCAATCTGCTAAAGGTAAAACATGCACAATTATTTTAAATGTATTTCCATATTAATTATGTTGCAAAAAATTATCAAAACGAAAGGGAAAACCATGAGAAAGAAAAAAAAAGTGAAATTGTATACTCCAATCTGGATTCAGTCTCCATACTTCTTTCTCTACATGTGGATGGAATTTTTCTTCACAAATTTATTGAAATATGACACAACTTTCTTAAACTAATAAAATAGTTCAGTTTTTTAGCTCTAAAAAGAACTCATAAAAGAACTTAAAAGGATTGTGGAACTGGGGAACAAGACTATAAAGGCTGGACCACAGCTTCTTTTGAAGATAAACATCAACATGGGAAAGGAATGGAGTATTTCCTCATTTCTCCCTAAACCTGTTCCATCATTAAAACCAAAAATTATTTTGAACAGAAAAAATCTGAAAACATGTTATTACTATATAATAGATATATAAAGTGATAATCTTGCTTCTTTTCTCACACAAGATGAAAGTCTTAGTTTAATGCCATAAGTGATGTAACCTGTCGAGAACAATGCCTGCAATATAATAGGAAAATTATTGGAAACTCCATGTTTCATATCTTCCAAGAGCTAGTCTCCTATTTCCAGTTGCCTTGTGACAGATCCACCTAGTTCTCCTGCCTATACCTAAAATTGAACCAAAGTGAACTAAAGGTGAACATGCTATTATTTGCCCTATTTCTCAACCCCTATGCCCTCCCGAGTCACTCCCATATGTTCTCTTTCAACTTCTTTTCTACTGATAGCAATACCCTTCTTTCTCAGTCTTGAAAACCAGGGCAGGATGACTGGGGCTTTGTTCAAGATGACAAGATTCAAAGGATACTTATACTATGAGTGTTCTTTTAGCAGGTGGAAACAAATGAATTTTGTCTTAAAAGAGGCATGATAATGACAGGATTGAAGCCATACATCTGGTGAGCTTCAGAGGTCTTATGATAGTCTTGAGTCTTAGGCACTGGATAGCATCCTGGGGTCTGTCTCTAAGGTTTCTCTCTTTCTTCACCATAATCCCAATCCATGCTCAACTGAATTTATCTTTTAGAATTAATTTCAGAGTTTATGTCACGCTACATTTCCTAGATGCTAGACCACCAGCTATGGTTATGTGGTATAATTTAGGAACACACAAGTCACCCATGCCTACCCCTACTATGTGATTCTTGTTGTCCCTTTGACACAGGAGGTCTACCAATTTTGTAATTCACAGTCAGTCCCCACAGACTTCTTTTTGGATGCAGGTATCTCTGTCCATCACAAGTCTATTGGAACTAGCCTGAATCACCTCACTTTTTAAAAGTATCATATCCATCCAAATTGATTATCACATAATCTTGTTGCTGTATACAATATTCTCTTGGTTCTACTTACTTCACTTAGCATCAGTTAATGTAAGTCTCTTCAAGCCTTTCTGAAATCATCCTGTTGATCATTTCTTATAGAACAATAACATTCTATTTCATTCATATACCACAACTTACTGTCATTCCCTAACTAATGAGCATTACTAAGTTTCTAGTTCCTTGCTATTACAAAAAGGCTGCTACAAACATTTTTGCACATATGGAACCTTTTCCCTTTTTTATGATCTCTTTGGGATATAGACTCATTAAAGACACTATTAGATCAAAGGGTAGACACAATTTGGTTGCCTTTTGAGCATAGTTTCAAATTACTCTCCAGAATGGTTGGATCAGTTCACAACTCTACCAACAATGTATTAGTGTCCAAGTTTTCTCACAATCCTCTCCAACATTTATCATTATCTTTTCCTGAATGAACTTTCTTTTATGTATTTTTCTTCCCCATTGAAATGTTAGCTCTTTGGGAGCAGGGAGCAGTTACTTTATGGATAGAATTTTTCCTTTGTCAGTTCTTTTTTTTTTCAATAATATTTTGTTTTTTCAAATATACATAAAGATAGTTTTTAACATTTGTTTTTATAAAACTTTGTGTTCCAAATTTTTCTTCCTCCCTTATCTCTCCCCTCTCCAAAAGAGCAAGCAATCTAATATAACCTAAATATGTACAATTCTTTTAAACATATTTCCTTATTAGTCATGTGGTGCAAGAAAAATCATATCAAAAGGGAAAAAAAAAACAAGAAAAAAGGAAAACCATGAGCAAAAAACCAACAAAAATGAAAATAATATACTTCAATCCACATTTATTCTCCATAATTCTTTCTCTGGATGCAGATAGCATTTTCCATCTCCAGTCTATTGAAATTTCTTTGAATCACAGCATTGTTGAAAACAGTCAGGTACATCACAATTGATCATCACATAATCTCATTGTTACTGTGTACAAAGTTTTCTTGTTTCTGCTCACTTCATTCAGTCTCATGAGTTCATGTCTTTCCAGACTTTTCTAAAATCAGCCTGCTCATCTGATAGAACAATAATATTCCATAACATTCACATACCATAACTTATTCAGTCATTACCCAACTGATGGGCATCCCTTCAATTTTTAGTTCCTTGTCAAAGAGGTGCTACAAACATTTTTGCACATGTAGATCCTTTTACTTCTTTTATGATCTCTTTAGGATCTCTATAGTGAACTCTATAATGACTCTATGGTGAAACTGCTGGATGAAAAAATATAGCAACTACTTTTTGAAGACGGTTGTGAAGATCAGATGAGATAATCTGTGTAAAATGCTGTGCAGGCCTTAAAATGCTCTATAATTGTTGGGTATTATGTTCATATATACGTCCTTCTCTCCATATCCTTTTAAAATCCAGTTGGGCTGAATTTCCTTCCTGTATTTCACAAAGAAACACCACCTTTTCTTTTACTTCACAATTGTTCCTCTGTGCATCTCCAAATTTAACTTGTATAGCTCTCTATTCTTTCCAGGATGATTTCCAGCATAATTTTAGGCCACAAGACCCTCCCTATTAGCTATATTAACTCTTTGAAGTCTGCTTTCCAAAATTTAGCCTTCATGTCAATCTAGTCTGCCTTTTCTTGTCCTCTGTCATGAATTCTAAAATGGAGTAGGACCTTCCCCAAAAGGTCCTCATGGTTTATATTTTAATAATTTGTTTCTCCTTTGTGATTAGAATCAAGTATAGATTAGCATTCCCATTCATTGTTGCTTCTACATTTTGAAAGATAAAATTACCGTTAAGGCAAACCAAAAACAAATAAATAAATAAATTTTGGGAAAAGATTGTAGAAGACACCTACAAAATTGAACATCCTACATCTATCTTCATATAAGTTTTCTAATATGTTTTTTAAACTTTTCGTTTATTGCTTTTTTCTATCTGGATGGTCACAATAGCAATTTTGTTTCTACTTCTGTTAATCTCCATCCAAATTCCCATAGTTTACACAAGTATATCTTCTTACAAATAATATTGCTTCACCCTAATTATCCCCATTTTTTTCTTTTATCTCTTCTACTCCTTTTGAATAAGAGTAATACTTCCAAATACATATGCTCAGTGCTTTCTAGGAAGTCAAATTTATCTCCTTGCATTAAAATATCTAATGTGATTTACTTGATACCCATACTTTGCTCATTCTGATATGTTTAACAGAAGCCATAATTTTTACTGCTACCTCCTTTCTTGGATTTTGCCTCTTGATTATTTTTAATGTCTTTGCTGCTATTCTTTTGCTTGTATTGTAGCTCTTTTCTATGTTTTCAAGTTTACTGAATATGGATAAGTATTCTTTTCTCTACTACTGTCTTTTCTATTTAATTATTTTTATTAGATTTACAAGACTTAAAAAAATTACTTTTTAACCAACTTTTGTAAAGTATATAGCATCCCTGATGTAGACTCTCTCATTTCTACATTTTAATCCATGATCTAGAATTCTGAATTCCATTCTATACATTCTAAATGCCATTTTTCAAATCAGCTCTCTGTTTCCCAAATCTGCATTTCTTTTCTGAAGATCTTGCCTTTATTTGGAATTCCAGACTATACCCATAAGGTCTTCAGTTTCTTAACAAAGACTTTATAATCTTTAGCAATTTTTTTTCTGAATTCCTTTTGGCATGAATTGTTTGTACCCCCTAAATAATTAGGACTGGGTAGTTACTATCACATTTGACAGTTTTTAGGATGTACATTCTGGACACATGTATCAGGACACATGCACAGATCTCTACTGTTCTTAAACTTAGAATCTAAAGACCTGGGTAGGAATTCTACCTCCATACCTTAATAGGAATCTAATCCAGGGTAGTTCACTTAAGATCTCTGAATCCCAAGTTCTTCATCCATTAAAATAAGAATACTAACCATTGTATTAACTACCTCACAAGATTTATAAGGGAAGAACTTTATAAACTTTATAGTGTTGTAAAAAGTTGATAACTTATTTTTGCTGTGATATCTTTCTAGTCATTTTTGAAATATTATCAAAATGTTAGCAGTCATATAATATAGTAATTCTCTCCTTAAACATTTCCATGGATGAAGTTGAAAGAGGCTTCTTTGGGGGATTTATATTCCCTGGAAAGACTAAATTCTCTGATGGAGAAATTGTATATGTGTTACAATAATCCAGTATAGCAAGTAGAATGGAGTTAATATTTATTCCCACTTAAGTCAGTTCCTGTAATCACCATTCAGCTTTAGAAATGCCTTCCTGTCTTTATTTTATTTAATTCATTCATCTCTCCTATGAGTAGCAAACAATTTTTAGCATCCTTAAATCCATTCAAGTTATTCTTCTACTTAAAACTCTTTAGTAGCTCTTTAGTATTCATTGAATAAAATACAAACTTCTTCACTATTATTAATGATCCTCCACGATTTATTTTTTCTCTTTGTTTCATTGATATTCAGCTGAACTCTGTTCTCCAGCCTCTGATTCCCTCAAATATCCCACCTTCATATATTTGTTTATATTACTTACTAAGTTTGAAATTCCTACCTAGCTTTTAAAGAAAAAAATTAAATGTTTTTCCATGAAGAAGCCTTCTTGACCCCTCTAATCTAAAATGACCTTAGTCTAGGACCTACCGTAACAATTTTTTTTTGATATCACTTTTAACAAGACAAAAAGAAATTCTCAAGGCAACATTCAAGAACAAATCATAAATCTATAACCAAACAAATAAGATGTGGATCAACCAAAGTGTATCAAGTATTTATTACAAAGTCCAATGAAATGTAAATATATATTTTGGTGCTTTACTAACCAGAAGATAAGCTTGTTGAAGGAAGGGACCAGTTTTCTCCAAACTTTGTCTATCTCTCTCTTAATATCCAACACAGTGCTCTGTGAACCCACATGTGTGTATGTATGCACATATGCACACACACAGAGGTATTAAAAATATTTGCATTCTGATATATCACAAGTATGGACTTGAGCTTTGTATACCTTTGAAGAGAATAGCAAGCCAGTATTCATTAATGTTGGATTTTCCTTAAGAAAAACATCACATTTTAAACTCAAGGCTATCCTATCTTTTAGTTACTTCTAAGACAAGATTGAAGCATATAATGCCTTGGATTTTCTGCCAGACATAAGAAAGTTGCCCAAGTGCTAAGGAAGCAGTCAGGTGCTGGCAGTGAATGGGTAATAAAGAAGAAAGAACTTCTTTCTTTAGACAGTGTTCTTTGGAGATGTTTCTGTAAACTTCCAAAGAATCTGATGGTTTTAGCAGGGGAAATCACCTATTTTGGTATTGTTTAACCTGATAATAATAAACAATATTGGTAATAAAACAATAATAATAAGTCATAAGTGTACTATTTACAAATTCAGAGAGCATTTTCTGAGAAGTAAGGAGTGGTCACATAATTGTATCCATCTGCTAGAAGAGGTGGTTCAAAGAGTGGAGTTTAAATGAAGATGCAACAATATTCTAATAGAAAGAGCACTGATTTTGAAATTATAAGATCTCGATTCAAATTTTGACTCATCTATGTAAATTTGGTCAAGGCATGGATTCCTTGGATCTCTGTACAATACAGCCAGTTAGAGCAAAAACTATATTGGATGATTTAACATTTTTGCCTCTGGAACTTCCACTGTAAGACCCTGCTTTGCTGGTTGACAAGTGCCTTCCATTGCAGACTACATTTAAGCTTGTTTCTGGTCATGGTTCACTTCTCTCACTTGGTATCTTCAGACTATCACTACTTAGGTCAAAAAACAAACAAACAAAAATCATGACATGAAGGACTTAATTCACTTCCTCAACTCTTGCTCTGGAGACTTATTCTGATTAATGAGTATCTCTTGTCAACCATTACATCTTAAGCCCAGTCATAGTCAAATTTTGTTCTGGTTTCTGGTCATCTTCTCACTATTTACCTTGCCCTTTCCCCCTCCTTTCCAATTCTGGAGCCATAATTTAATCAATACTTATATTGCTCCTGGAATGGGTATGTCTGGGCCTGCCAGTCTGCTCCCAGAAGGCTTCCCTTACTGTTCCAGTAACTTTCCAAACCAAATTACCCTTCCTTGATCACCACAATATGTATTGTCTTTCCCTAATGAATGCCTGAATGTCTGAGGATTATTTTATTTTATTTTATTTTATTATTTTTTTGTAAATGCATTTCTAGCTCTCTGCATAGCTTTTGGCACATAGCCATTATTTATATATTTAGTCATACAAAGACACAAAAGCAAGAAAGACTTAGGTGATATCCATTCAGAAAAAAAGATGCAAAGTAAAAAGAGGCTAGGGATTAATTGATATTTGGTCCTATGTGGTTCATAATTTTAAACCATGATTTGGATTACTGTATAGATATATACATATAAACTATATAAATTATCAAATTTGTGCAATTGCATAAAGTTTAGAGATATATCTAACTTATTTACCAGATTTAGAATCTATTTGTATGTTTATGTATATATATATATATATATATACACATATATGTGTGTGTGTGTGTGTGTGTGTGTGTGTGTATGTATGTGTATAATTTCCCCAGCCTTTCCAGGAGCAATGTTAGTATTGATTTAATTATGGCTCCAGAATTAGAAAGGAGTCAGGGAGAGCAAAGTAAATAGTGAACTAAGATTCACATCTGGAATATCATGTTCAGTTCTAGACACCACATTTTAGCATGCACATGTGGAACAGGATGATTAGGATACCATATAACAAGACAATTAACAAAAGGAATTGGAATATTTAGTCTGAAGAAGGGATGACTTAGGGGATGCTCTAACAGTCTTCAGATATTTTAAGGAATGTTATGAAAGTATAAAACTTGTCTCCTTGGCCTTAGAATACAGAAAATGAAGCAATTGATGAAAATAGCTTAGGCAGATTTTACCTCAATCTAAGTAAAACCAAGTATTATTATATCTAAGTATAATAGTCCAAAAATGGAATTCACTGTCTTGGTAGATAGTGTGCTTCCCATTACTGAAAGCTCTTAAAGTTATTTTAGAAAGGATTCTTGTCCAGGTGAGATTTGGATCAGATGATCTCTGAAGTCTCTTCTCACTCCAAGATTCTAAGTTTTAGTGGAAGTCTCTAGAAATGTTTGTTTGATAGGGAAGGGACCAATTTATCTGGCTTGGAGGTTCCCTGAAGGTAAAGACCATAAACCTTTCAATGCAATTGCTTAAAAACACTTAGCACATTCTAAAGTTAAAGATCCCCACAAAGGAACTGAATCATTAATATAAACCCTTATTCTTTTATTTTTAGAACTGAGTGAATTTTAAAATGATACTGAAGTCACAGTAATTACTTTCCTCTTTGGCTTCCTACCTTTATAAAAGTAAACAGAAGTAAACAGAAAATACCTTAGTGGCTCAAAGGTATAGAAAGCATTTTCCAAACACTATTTGTTGAATTGATGTCTGTTAAAATTGTGACCTTTCCGAATAGGCTGCAGCCGTTCTCTTCAAATATCCTCAAATTGCTGAGCAAACCCAGAATTCAATTTGGGCTAGAGAAAAGGATAGGCGTAGAGGCACAAGACATGATAGGTCTCCTCAAATATTTGAAGGGCTGTCATTCAGAAGAGAGATTCACCTTGCTCTGTTTGATCCATAGCACAAAAATAGGAGCAATAGGGAGAAAGTGTGTCTGATTTAGGCTTAAGATTGGTAGATCCTGACAATCAGAATGTTTACTGAATAGAATAGGCTAGCTCAGAAAACAGGTTATTCCTTTCATTGGAAATCTTTAAGCACAATTTCTCCAACTGAATGACCTTCTTGATGGTTTTCCCATGGTGCATGACACTTCCTGTTTCCATACCTTTTCATAAATCATTCTTAAAGCCTAGAATGCATTCTCTTCTCAATTATGCCTCCTGAAATCTCTGGTTTCCTTTAAAACTTGGCTCAGATACTAACTTTTATACAATGCCTTTCCTTATCACCCTAATCGCTAGTGCTCCATATCAGTTATATTGTATTTGTTTATTGCATTTATTTATTTGTGCATTTACATTTTAAAATTTTATTTTGTATGCATTTATATATTTATGAATATTTCCTCTAATAGAATATAATCTCCTTGAATGTAAACTTCCCTCCCTCCCTTCCTTCCTTCCTTCCTTCCTTCCTCCCTCCCTCCCTCCCTCCCTCCCACTCTCCCTCCCTCTCTCCCTCCCTCCCTTCCTTCCTTCCTTCTTTCCTTTTTTCTTCCAAAAGCTTGTTAACTAATTTATCCAACAAGTTCTATTTTTACCATAGCTTTTATTGATCCTGAACAGATCCATGATACCTGTTTCCAGGTATCCAAAAGATACCTGTTTTTTTTTTTTAATTATAACTTTTTATTTACAAGATACATGCATAGTTAATTTTTTCAGCATTGACAATTGCAAAACCTTTTGTTCCAACTTTTCCCTTCCTTCCCCCCACCTCTTCCCCCAGATGGCAAGTCGACCAATATATTTAAATATATGTTAAATATATTAAAGTATAAGTTAAATACAATATATGTATACATGTCCAAATAGTAATTTTGTTGTACAAAAAGAATCAGACTTTAAAATAGTGTACAATTAGCCTGTGTAGGAAATCAGAAATGCAGGTGGACAAAAATAGAGGGATTGAGAATTCTATGTAGTGGTTCATAGTCATCTCCCAGAGTTCTCTCACTGGGTGTAGCCGGTTCAGTTCATTACTGCTCTACTGGAACTGATTTGGTTCATCTCATTGTTGAAAATGGTCACATGCATTAGAATTGATCATCATACAGTATTGTTGTTTAAGTATATAATGATCTTCTGGTCCTGCTCATTTCACTCAGCATCAGTTCATTTCTGAAATCATTCTGCTGGTCATTTCTTACAGAACAATAATATTCCATAATATTCATATACCACAATTTATTCAGCCATTCTCCAATTGATGGGCATCCACTCAGTTTCCAGTTTCTGGCCACTACAAAGAGGGCTGCCACAAACATTCTTGCATATACAGGTCCCTTTCCCTTCCTTAAAATTTCTTTGGGATATAAGCCCAGTAGTAACACTGCTGGATCAAAAGGTATGTGCAGTTTGTTAACTTTTTGAGCAAAATTCCAAATTGTTAGGATTACAAGGTGAGAACTCAGGTTGTCTAGACAGTGACAAGGTGAGAACTCAGGTTGTCTGGACAATTATAAAGTGAGAACTCAGGTTGACTTGACAGTTCTCTCGCTCAGACCTTTGGTTCCGGCCTATAAAGGGAGTTTACACCTTAGGAATTGTAAGAGGAGCAAGTTCATTGGTGGAAGTATTTCCCCACTCCCCATTGAGTTCTCACATGCCTATTCTCTGGGAGGATAAAAGAAGGGCAGCATTGGGTCTGAGAGAATCTACTCTGGGATAGAGTTGTGATTCCAGGCAGGCTGAAAGGAGACCAGTCTGATTTGGGGAAGGACAAGAGCTGGAGGAGATTCAGAGCTCCCAAGAAACCTGCGCACAGAGGAAAAAGATTTTACAGATCTCCTCCCAGAGAACTGAGCAGACAACTGGACCCTCACAATTCAAGAATTTTACATATTGGCGCCCAACATGGGGCCAGGACTTTTGCTTATCCTGACAAGAACTTATTCTGAGCCCTTCAGAGGAGCTAGCCCGGACCTTGACACCAAATTGCTCTCCAGAATGGCTGGATGTGTTCACAATTCCACCAACAATGTATCAGTGCCACAGTTTTCCCACATCCCCTCCAATGTTCCGCATTATCTTTCCCTGTCATTCTAGCCAATTTGACATGTGTGTAATGGTATCTCGGAATTGTCTTAATTTGCATTCTCTGATTAATAATGACTTGGAGTATCTTTTCATATGGCTAGAAATAGTTTCAATTTGTTTGTCTGAAAATTGTCTGTTCATATCCTTTGACCATTTATCAGTTGGAGAATGGCTTGATTTCTTATAAATTAGAGTCAATTCTCTCTATATTTAGGAAATGAGGCTTTTATCAGAACTTTTGACTGTAAAAATGTTTTACCAATTTATTGCTTCCCTTCTAATCTTGTCTGCATTAGTTTTGTTTGTACAAAAACTTTTCAATTTGAAATAATCAAATTTTTCTATTTTATGATCAATGATGATCTCTAGTTCTTCTTTGGTCATAAATTCCTTCCTCTTCTACAGGCCTGAGAAGTAAACTATCCTATGTTCTTCTAATTTATTTATAATATCATTCTTTATGCCTAGGTCATGAACCCATTTTGACCTTATCTTGGGGTATGGTGTCAAGTGTGGGTCAATGCCTAGTTTCTGTCATACTGATTTCCAATTTTCCCAGCAATTTTTGTCAAACAGTGAATTCTTATCCCAAAAGCTGGGGTCTTTGGGTTTATCAAACACTAGATTATTAAAGTTATTGGCTGTTTTGTCCTTTGTCCAATTTTACTGATCAACTAATCTATTTCTTAGCCAATACCAAATGCTTTTGGTAACCGCTACTTTATAATATAATTTTAGATCTGATACAGCTAGGCCACCATCATTTAATTTTTTTTTTCATTTATTCCGTGGAAATTCTTGTCCTTTTATTTTTCCATATGAACTTTGTTGTTATTTTTCCTGGGTCATTAAAATAGTTTTTTGGGGAGTCTGATTGATATAGTGCTAAATAAATTAGTTTAGGTAGTATTTTCATCTTTATTATATTTGCTTGCCCAATCCAAGAGCATTAAATTTTTCCAATTGGTTAGATCTGACTTTATATGTGTGGAAAGTGTTTTGTAGTTTTGTTCATATAGTTTCTGATTTTCCCTTGGCAGGTAGATTCCTAAATATTTTATACTATATGTAGTTACTTTAAATAGAATTTCTCTTTGTAACTCTAACTGTTGGAGTTAGTGATATATAAGAATGCTGATGACTTATATGGATTTATTTTGTATCCTGCAACTTTGCTAAAGTTGTGGATTATTTCTAATAGCTTTTTAGTAGAATCTCTGGGGTTCTCTAAGTATACCATCATCAGCAAAGAGTGATAATTTGGTTTCCTCATTACCTACTCTAATTTCTTTAATTCCTTTCTCAACTCTTATTGCCAAAGCTGGCATTTCTAATACAATATTGAATAGTAATAATGATAGTGGGCAACCTTGTTTACTCCTGATCTTATTGGGAATGGTTCAATTTTATCACCATTATATATGATGCTTACTGATGGTTTTAAATAGAAAAGTCCATTTATTCCTATACTCTCAAGTGTTTTGAATAGGAATGAATGTTGGATTTTATCAAATGCTTTTTCTGCATCTATTGAGATGATCATATGGTTTTTGTTAATTTGGTTATTAATATGGTCAATTATGCTAATAGTTTTCCTAATATTGAACCATCCCTGAATTCCTGGTATAAATTTTACTTAATCATGGTGTATTATCCTGGGGATGACTTTCTGAAGTCTTTTTGCTAATATTTTATTTAAGATTTTAGCATCAATATTCATTAAGGAAATTGGTCTATAATTTTCTTTCTCAGTTTTCGATCGACCTGGTTTAGGTATCAGTACCATGTCTGTGTCATAAAAGGAGTTTGGTAGGACTCCTTTATCCCCTATTTTTTCAAATAGTTTATATAGCATTGGGACTAATTGTTCTATAAATGTTTGGCTGAATTCACATGTAAAACCATCTGGTTCTGGGGATTTTTTTCTTAGGGAGTTGGTTAATAGCTTGTTCTATTTCTTTTCTGAAATGGGACTATTTAACCAATTTACTTCCTCCTCTGTTAATCTGAGAAGCCTATATTTTTGGAGGTGGTCATACATTTCAGCTAAGTTATCAAATTTATTGGCATAAAGTTGGGCAAAGTATCTCCTTATTATTGTGCTAATTTTCTCTTCATTGATGGAAAGTTCCCTCTTTTCATTTTTAAGACTAACAATTTGATTTTCCTCTTTCCTTTTTCTGATCAGATTTACCAAAGGTTTATCTTTATTGGTTTTTTCGTAAAACCAACTCTTAGTTTTATTTATTAATTCAATAGTTTTTTTTTTTACTTTCAATATTATTAATTTCTCCTTTTATTTTTAGAATTTCAAGTTTTGTATTTGATTGGAGGTTTTTAATTTGGTCTTTTTTTAGCTTTTTAAGTTGGAAGCCCAATTCTTTGATCTTTTCTTTCTCTATTTTTTTCAAGTAAGCCTCTAAAGATATACAATTTCCCCTTATTACTGCTTTGGCTGCATCTCAAAAATTTTGGTATGATGTCTCATCATTGTCATTATCTTGAGTGAAATTATTAATGTCTACAATTTGCTGTTTCACCCAATAATTCTTTAAGATGAGATTATTTAATTTCCAATTACTTTTTGGTCTATTTACCCCTAACTTTTTGTTGAATGTAGTTTTTAATTGCATTGTGATCTGAAAATAAAACATTTACTATTTCTGCCTTCCTGCATTTAATTTTGAGGTCTTTATGTCCTAATATATGGTCATTTTTTGTATAGGTTCCATGAACTGCTGAGAAGAAAATATACTCCTTTCTGTCTCCATTCAGTTTTCTCCAAAGATCTATCATACCTATTTTTTCTAATATTCTATTTACCTCTTTAATTTCTTTCTCTTATTTGTTTTGTGGTTTGATTTATCTAATTCTGAGAGTGCAAGATTGAGATCTTCCACTATTATGGTTTTGCTGTCTACTTCTTGTAACTCTCTTGACTTCTCCTTTAGGAAGTTAGATGCTATACCACTTGGTGCATATATGTAATATAGTAATTGAGGCAAGGCAATTGTTGTGCCACAATTATATATGATCTAACACTTCAAGGTCAATGGAAACCATAGCTAATGTGAAATCATTTATACAAAGCCTAGTACTGTAGGTCTATAGGGCCACTGAAGGGTATATAAATGTTATCTAGGTCAATCTCTGGATTTTGCAAAGAAGGAAACAGGTTATGAAATAGGAAATGCATTTTATAAGAACCCACCTGGAAATATGCTTCTAAGTTCCTTTTTTAAAAATAGTTTCTTTTATCCCATTTTTGTTGCTATGACTAGTTGAAAGTGAGAATGGTGATTTAGTGGAGGGGGGAGAAGAAAGCATGAATTTACCCTTGTCCATGACATTTTAAGAACCACAGTTTGAAAGAAAACATTGTTAAATTAATTTGGGTTCAGAAAACAATTTATAGCAAAATGAACATTTTCAAAGTTGCTTTCTATATGTGCCCAGCATGAGTGATATACATCATACTTTTATAGCCTTTTAAGAAATTGTATTGATTATTGTATCCCTTGGGTAATATTAATTTTGAGGGAAGGATTAGGGAATGTGTGAATACCTTTGTGTATCATAGATTTTAAAAGGCATGTTATACTTGCATGGAGATCATTACTTAGTTCAAAACTTAGAGAACCTCTAATTTCATTCATATGGGTATTTCCTCTGCAAATAAAAACAATAATCCTTTCAAATCTTAGTAAATAGTTGAATGCTTTGCCTCAACTCCATCCCTACTCACCCCCAATTTTTTACTTGTAAAATTCTTTCTACTTTTTAAAAAGTCCAGCTGAAATGTTGTTTCTTCTTTGGTTCAACCCTTTCAGGAATGATCTTCTCCCTGAAATATCACATAACACTTTTTACTGCATCTCAGTAATATTTTTGCCATATAATATAGTGTATTGGAATTACCTATGTCTACTTTTTCCTCTTCTGAGCTCTATAAGGGAAATAATTATTCCTTAGCTAAGGTTTACATTGTTTCTCTGCCTTTCCCTTTCTCTTTCTCTATCTGTCTGTCTGTCTCTCTGTCTGTCTGTCTCTCTCTCTTTCTCTTTCTCTTCCTCTTTTTCTTTCTCTTTCTTTCTCTTCCTCTTTTTCTTTCTCTTTCTCCCCCTTTCCTTTCTCATTAACTAAAATACATTGCTCAACACAGTAAAAACTTGTGTTTGTTGGTTTATTTTATCTTTTGATTATCTTTCTAGTGATTACCTTTCCTTCAGAATCAAGAGAAACTAGTTACAATATGAAAGCATTTAAATTCAGTCTGATTTTATAGAATCATTGACTATCATGGCTAAAAGGGATACAAGAGATCATATAGTCCATATGGCTCTCAAATGACAGACATAAAAGTATCATTAACCTAGAAGCCTTTTCAGTTTTATAGTACCTATTAGAGTTTATGCTTTACTAGCATAGGTGACTTCAATCTTAGGTCATTTCCTCTGTACCATAAAATATTATAGGAGGATCCTAATGACATCCTATCTAAAATGAATGATCCTGACATTCAGATAGTCCTGGTCAAGAGCTAGATGGACATGAATGTGGTCAAATCAGATATGACCAAAATATATTATTTGTTTTTTTAAATTTCAGTAATATTTTATCTCTCCAGATATACATAAATATAGTTTTCAACATTCTTTTTGTAAGACCTTTTGCTTGAAATTTTCCTCTCTTTCCCTTACTTTCCCCATTCCTAAATTACCAAGCACTCTGATATAGATTCTTTTAAAACTATTTCCGTAATTGTCATGTTCTGCAAGAAGAATCCGAACAAAAGGGGGCAAAAATCCAAGAAAGAAAAAATCAAACAAACAAAAAGGTGAAAAATACTATGCTTCTTTTGACATTCAGTCTCCATAATTTTCTCTCTGGGTTTGGATGGTATTTTCCAGCAAAAATCTTTGAGAATTGCCTTGAATCACTGTTGTTGAGAGGAGTCAAGTCTATCAGTTGATCATCACATAATCTTGTTACTGTGTACAATGTTCTCTTGGTTCTACTCATTGTATTTAGCATCAGTCCATGTTATTCTTTTCAAGCTTTTCTGAAATCAGCCTACTCATCAATTGTTCTCTAGAATGGTTGGATCATTTCACAACTCCATTAGTGTCCCAGTTTTCTCATATCCCCTCCAACATTCATCATCTTTTCCTGTCAACTTAACCAATCTAAGAGGTGTAAGGAGGTACCTTAAGGTTGTCTTAATTTGCAGTTCTCTAACCTCTAATAGTGATTTAGAGTCTTTGAAAAATGTTAATTCTTGATATGTTTCTTCTAGAGGAATCTGTCCTTTCCTAGTAGGTAGGTATCATCTTAAATCAAGTACTCTACCTAGAGTTAGGAAATCTGAATTTTAATTTCTTCCTAGATACTTTCTAGTTTTTCTGATCACTTAACTAACCTCCTTTAGCCAAATGTTATTCATCTGTAAAAGAAGGGTGATAATAGCACCTACTTCACTGAGAAAATATATGTCAAGCACTAATACAACTAAACACTACATCAGTGCTATATGGTTCTATTATTTTAGTCAGTATGCTTTGATAAATATTTCAAGTTATACCAAGTTTCTACTATTTAGTTGTTAGAATAATTATAATTCTTGCTGTTTTTTATATGATGATTTATAATTTAGAAAATATTTTATATGTATGATATTTTAAAATTCATAGCAACCCACATTTAATGGTTTTATCTTTTCATTCCCATTTTATTTGAGGGAACTGAGGTTTAGAAAGGGGGGAATACTTTGCTTAAGATTACACCACTTGTAAGTTATAGAGGATGATAGGATTATAGATTTAGAATTAAAAGGGACCCCAGAAGTCTTCTAGTTCAAACTCCTCATTGGTAAGATGAAAAAATGAGACCCAGAGAGATTGTGACCTGCCAAGGACACATAGGAAGTAACAAAAGGAGACTTTGAATCCATGTTCTTTGGCTCCAAATCCAAAATCCTTTCCAGATTCCATCATACTGCATCAGAGTCAGGACCTAGTTTTTGTGAAATAAAATTGCTATACCATCTAGCACTCCAAGCCCCAGGATTCTCTTGTATTATGCTTATTTTAGATCACAGAAAAACCTCATTTGAGCTACCTTGTATTCATGAACTCAGCTATTCTGGGCACTGTTAAGTTGAATCATGGGAGACTGACTTCTAATCATGGGGCAGTATATAGATGGAAGTTTCTTATGCTTTCAATGGCTCTGGCAGGTGCATATTTCTTTGTTACGTGGTTTGTTCTGGCTCTGAATTTTTCCTTCACCACAAAATGGTTTTGCTGCTAACTCTCTTTTCTATAGTGATTTTAGATTTACACACTGCTTTCCTCATTAAAAACTTTGAGTTGTAGTTAAAGCAAGAATTATTATTCCCATTTAATAAATGAAAAAATTGAGACTTAGAGGAATGAACTGACTTGCCAGGCTCACATAACTACCAGAATCAAGATTCCAACCACAGTTTCTTTACTCCAAATCTAGCCCTCTTTCCATTATACCTTGTTACCTTTCTGCCTATGAAACTTAAAGACTGCCTAGCAAATTAATGCTGAAAAAACTTTATTGAATAGTATATTATCATAAGTAAGTCAAGAAAATTCAATTAGAATTCTGGCTTTTCTACTTACTAGGTCTATGATCTTGATTAGTCCTTTTACCTCTCTGAGCTTCATCATCTATAAATGGATCTTCTTATCAATGTGGGAAAGACTTGGTGATCTGGCTCTTTCAAGTCTAGTATTCCAAGATTCTATATTATGAAAAGAGTAGTGCAACAGGAGTAATATGATCTGAGCTCAGATTTCAAATCTGTTACTTATTAACAATGCAACCTTAGAAAGGCAGATCTGCTTGGACCTCAGTTTCTTCTTCTGTAAAACAGGAGAATTTTGGAACATGATCTCTAAGTTTTCTCCCAGCTGTGACATTCTGTTTTCCATAGTCCCTCCCTCCCAGCTCTGACATGATAGGATTCTATGAGCAACTCAGTTTATATGCTTTTCAGCGATGACATTCACTTCAACCACTAAAGGGAATGTTCTGGTGAGTCATAGCCAAAGTCAACAATAACAAAAATCCCAGAGCTAATTCAATAGACTCCGGCATACAGGGCTTTATAATTAAAAACAAATCAAATATGATGTTTGTGGAATGCTTTATATTGTCCATTACATAATTAATAAGACCACATCACGGAACAGTCCACAGAATCCAAGTCAGAGTAGCCTTCCCAGGAGATTCTGAACTAATCCCCTTCTTAATGCTTTTTATGAAAAGAGTCCAGTATATTCTTCCTACTCTTTTTTTTTTTTTTTTTACTCTCATCCTCCTGCCAGAATACAGATGAGTTGGACATATAAGAAGAATTCCTTGGGTCATAAATATGGGAATAAAGGAAAGAGAAGTGTCAGGGGAAGGGAAAGGATGTGTAACAGACCATCCCCTTGCACTTCCCCTCAAGGGAAGAACTAAGAAATATCTAAATGGACCCCCATTTTACAAATGAGGATTCTGAAACCCAAAGAGTATACTGTGTGCTCTGGGGCATACAAGAAGTAGTATAACTTAAAGTTAAATTCAAATTCCCTGATTTCGAATCCAGTCACTTTGTCATTATTATTCAGTCTTGTCCTATTACTTGTAGCCCTACTGAAGGGTTTTCTTGGCAGAGAATGGTTTGACATTTTCTTCTCCAGCTTATTTTACTTTATTTCACCACACAGTGCTGCTGCTGATTCTTCTTTCTATAGATTTTACATTTACATTCTGCAAAACCTTGAGTTGTAGTTAAGATAAGAATTATTATCCCTATGTAACAAGTAAGAAAATTGAGACCCAGAGGAACTGAACTGAGGCAAAAATTTAAGTGACTTGCCTAGGGTCATACAAAAAGTAAGAATCTGAGGCTAAATTAAAGCTAGGCTGCCTTATAACTACTGAACCATCTAGCAGTGCCTTTATCAATATACTCTTTCATTCATTGTTTATTAGTTATTAAGTCATGCTGATTGTCTCTTTCTAATATGCCTTGTATTACACCCTCTTTTTTTGTTCTGATACTACTTACAACTGGTGTAAGCTTTTGTAATGTCTGGACTAGCTGTCTGGAGGACCTTGGGATCAGCCCGAGTCCTTGGTCTTTAGGTGGAGAAGTAAAGTAAGCAGGAAAACTATCATGTGGCTGGTCAAAGATGGAGTCTGGAATCTGGAGTCTGGAGCCTGAAGTCTTCTCTGTGTCTGTAGCTGAGAGTGTCTTTTGTGTCTGAGATTTCCTTAAATACCTCAATATGATTACACTAAGCACACTAAGCACACGCAACCATTACATCATCATAGAGAACCATTATCTCACACTGAGTAGGTACTCACCACAAGCACCATGATGTCCTTGATTCAAGTATACCTATTCAGAGTTTCCGCCCTCTACATCTCTAACTTTCTTTTGTTTTAGAACACAGGTCGTAATGCCCTTCCTGACTTCTCAGGAAGGGAGGTGAGAATCCCAAAATAGAAGTAATCACATCCTCCCTGATTTCTCAGGAAAGGAGATGAAAACACCAAAGGGAAATGGGGAGTCAAACCATATAAAGTACAAGCTAGCTCCCTGGAGGACCTCAGCCAGAGTCATGGTAAATCAAAGTCCTTGGTCTTTAGGGGGAGAAGTGAAGGAGGCAGGCAAGCTGCCACATGGCTTGCCAAACATGTATCCTGCATTCTGGAGTCCTGAGTCTCCAGCCTCTCTCCTCCTCATCCTGATACCAAGTGACTCTGATTTCTCTCCCACAGCCCTCAAATCCTTGCCTACAATTATTTCAACACCAAACATTCAGTAAGCACCAATGGAGAAAAGAGCCATCACATCAGCAACTCATCTAAATATGTATATAGAGCCATTATCTCACAGTGAATAGGTAATTAGCCTTAAGTGCTTGGCTGTCTGATACAAGCATACCTTTTGGAGTTTCAGCCTACATCTCCTGCTTTCTTTTGTTTTAGAACATGGGTGGTCACTCCCTCCCTGACTTCTCAGGAAGGTGAAAGCACTAAAAAGGAGATGGTCATACCCTCCCTGACTTCTCAGGAAAAGAGATGAAAAACACCAAAGGGAGTCAAGTAATTTATTGCTAGCAGATTTATTGGCTGAATGGTCTTACTAGAAATAGGTATACACAAATCCATCAACATGGGAGGTATTACACAAGCACATAGTACAGGCTAGTAGTGATAACTTCACTGCACAGCCAGTGCAAGCTCAATGTAGTGTAACAAACATGAATTGTACATGCAAGTAGTGATATAACAAACAATATGAATCAACATAGTATTGTAAAAGATTTCCAGAAGTCCTAGAAGGAGGGTATGTAAATAACAATCACACATACACCTCCTCAGCAGCCAAAAGATAGTCCAAAACCAACCTCTTGTCCATTATTTCATGTGTCAGGGAATCCAATGGCTCCTACAAGTTTTGAAGTCCTGCAACAGTCTCATTGTGTCTCAGGGAATCCAATGATTCCTGCAGATTTGAAGTCCTACAACAGTCGCATCATGTCTCAGGGAATCCAATGATTCCTGTGGGTTTTGAAGTTCTGCAACAATCTTATCAACAATTTTTGATGTTCATGACTCAATTGCCATAACTGCCATGCTCTTTTAGTGGGGGGCACAGTCAGCAAGTCACAGTCTTCTTTGGCCAATGACTGGGCCAATTGGCACCTCTAATGACTGTACAATCTGCACCTGTGTCTTCCAACCCTTTCAGTGGTATACCATTTACATAGTGAGCACAGAATGGTCAGCTGTAACAGCTGCAGTCTAGAATATTCCTGGATTCTGTTGCTGAAAGTCAAAATGTGGGCAAATATCACCAAATTGCCTATCAGGAATGTGTATCAGTAAATCTGATTCTACTACTTCTCCTGGGTAATAAGTCACAAATTGTCTACTTATATTAGTGACTGGTATATTATCTATACATTCCCCAGTTTACTAAATCATGGTATGGATGGACACTGTTTTGTAAGCACTCTCAGGAAGTGAAAGGGTCAAGCCTACTGTGCCTGGAGGCAAAGGATCTATAGGCCAGACAGGGACAGATTTCCCTCTGGGGGAGGGGGGTTATCTCAGTAGGCCCAGCTGCATACAATTCTTTTCTCCCCAATTGTAATCCCTTTCTCCCATCAGGTTGATTCTTGGCTGATTGATCATGTTGGAGTATTAAACTGCTAGAGATTCTCTGGCTTTAATGTCAGCTGCCATCATGCCCCAAATCTTTTTTGCCTGGAGCCCTGGAGTTGAGCCCTCTTCCCGTTTCCCTGAGTCAATCTACATTCTGATGCCCAATGGAAGCCTTTTTTGCATTTTGGACATGGCGTTTTGGGTCTTCTTCTTCCACCCTATTTTTTCACTCTATCTTTATGCCAACATTGAGCTTTCAAATGCCCTACTTTACCACTTGAAAACATTAAGGCATTTCCCTGGAAGTCCTTGCCAAAAGGGACTCTGTCTTCCCACATTTAGAGCTTAAGAAGTCTGTATCATAGCCTGGATATAAAAGATATTTGTGCCCACTGTGGCATAGCATCTTATGATCTCATCTAAAAGGAGCATCTTTGTGTAATCCTAGTATAATTTTTCTATAAACCTAATTAGCATTTTCCTTAGCAAGTTGTCTTATCATAATTTCTGTTGCTACATTTCACCAATAGTTTGTATGACAGCTGTCTGGAGACATTCCATGAAATCAGCAAAGAGTTCATTTGGACCTTTTGCTATTTTCTTGAAGGCTTCCCCTCTATCTTGACTTCCTGGGATGTTGCCCCATGCTTTGATAGCAGCAGAAGCAATTTGCTCATATGTTGTCAGAGGGTAATTATTTTGTGCTAAAGTGTCTGCATAAGGGCCTATACCTGTTAGTTGGTCAGAGGTAACTGCTATATTACCAGGTCACCTATTTTGTTGGGCTTGTATTCTACAGTGTTCATTATACTCAGAAAGCCACAACAAGTTTTGTCAAGGTTCTAAGCATGTCCTTTTTATAGATTTCCAATCATTAGGGATTAAAATTTCAAAAGCCAAATTCTCTAATATCAACTTAACATAAGGCAATGTAGAGCCATAAAGAATACAAGCCTTTTTCAGATCTTTGATAATTCCCAGATTTAAAAGAGTGCATCTTCTTTTTTGATCTAAAGAGTCAAGCTCTTCAATTACAGGGTATGTTTCTATTCTCAAATTGATGTATCTTGTCCTTCCTCTTTGGCTTTAATTAGTGCCCTTTGTAACTGTGTCATGGGGGTGGACAAAGTTGCTTCATGGGGGTGGACAAAGTTGCTTCATGGGTGATGCTAATGGTGTCACTGCTTCTCTCACTCCTCCCCCCCCCTTTACCTAAGAAGGAGAAATTAAAGGATGATGGCCAGGAGATGAGAAATGTCCTACGGGCACTTTCTTGGGTGTAATTGAGTTTTGAAAGTGAGAAGCATCACACTCTTTAAGCTTATTGGCATGGTACTTAAGATCCAACTCTCCATGCCTTTCAGCTGCTTTGTCAGTACCATCCCCCTCCTCTTTCTTCTCACACTTCCTTGTCTGGCTGTTCTCCTTAAACTTTTCCTTTTTTTTTTTTTTTTGAACATATGGGATTCTTTAATGCCAATTGAATTATGTTGTACATAAGGAATGTTTCTTCAGGAATTGAATCTGGACTCATAGCTTTATAATATTCAATTAGTTGCTCTCCCACTAGTTCCCACATATCTGGCTCTAATTTTTTTTCCTTAGATAGCCAAGAAGATGTGCACTCTAATAGATTTAAGAGTCCAGTGAGATGCCTCTGAGTTACCAACAAACTTTGCTTTTTTATTAACTTAACTATGCATTCTACATACTTCCCTTGAGGTGGAGGAGGCTCTTTTCTTAGTATTTGCCTCATTTCAACTAAAAAATGAAAGTGACTAGTTTAGCCCTTACCAAAGTTTCCTGCTTGTCTATTTTTATACTCACCCAATTTCCAGTCAAAGGGACTTTTCCACTAAGCTTATGATTGTGCCAATTGAACTGTTTTATGCCCTGCTTTGCAAGGTTCTGCATTTTTAGTGCTCCAAGTTGGGCACCAAAATGTAATGTCTGGACTAGTTCTCTGGAGGACCTCAGGATCAGCTGGAGGAGTCCTTGGCCTTTAGATGGAGAAGTGAAGGAGGCAGGACAGCCACCACAAAGCTGGTCAAAGATGGAGTCTGGAATCTGAAGTCTGGAGCCTGAAGTCTTCTCTGTGTCTGTGGCTGAGAGAGTCTTCTATGTCTGAGACTCCCTTAAATACCTTAGTATGGTTACATGGCTGGTCAAAGATGGAGTCTGGAATCTGAAGTCTGGAGCCTGAAGTCTTCTCTGTGTCTGTGGCTGAGAGAGTCTTCTATGTCTGAGACTCCCTTAAATACCTCAGTATGGTTACATCACTACAACACATTGAGCATGCACAACCATTACATCACCATAGAGAACCATTATCTCATACTGAGTAGGTGCTCAACCACAAACACCATGCTGCCCTTGATTCAAGTATACTTCTTCAGAGTTCTAGCCCTCCACAAGCTTTTATCACTTCGTGCTTGGACCATCGCTATCGTCTCCTTGCTTCAAGCTTCTCCTCATTTCAGTCCATCTTTCATCCCAGTCCATCCTCCATTAGTTGTCTAATTAGTTTTAAAAGTGTCTGACCACATCATTCTCTCTGTTCAATAAATTCCTATAATCTCTAGAATTAAATAGAAAATCCCATTTGAAAATCCCATCCTACTTTTTCATTCTTCCTGCATTTTATGCTATTGTCTACAGACTCAGTGATGCAGTTATGCCAGCCTCCTTGTTGTTCTCCCACAAGACAACTCATCTCCTGACTCCAAGTGGTTCACTGATTGTCCTTCATGCTTGAAATTCTCTCTCCCCTCCTGACTTGCCTCAGGTCCCAACTAAAATTCCATCTTATACAAAAGCCTTCCCCAGTTCTGCTTTGTCTTACTGCCTTGCCTCTGGGGACAATTTCTAGTTTACCTTATATTAGTCTTATGTGACCATGAAGACAAAAATGAAATCTGCTCTTAGGAAACTTACTTTCATCATTAGCAACAGTAGTAGCAGCCTAATACTGTGTTGTTTTACAGCTCTAAACTTTTTAAAATCTTTAATTCTAACAAAAATAATGCAATTAATAATGATTTATGTTTTATATATGTGTGTATATAAATATATGTTAACATGACAATGCATGACATCTGGGTGAGACATGGCAAATAGTACTATATCTACAATATGACAGAGAAAGCAGAGGTACAGAATATTTAGATGACTAGTCAATTAGAATGTGAGCTCCTCAGGGACAGAAACAATTTTTTTTTGGTCTTCATTTTTATCCCTAGTGCCAGTACATAGTGGGCACTTAATAAGTTCATTTTAGCTTACTGATAATTAACTGACTACTCTAAATTTTCTCTTCCTTCTAAATTATTCTGCTCTCATTCAAGTATTTATATCATTGTCATGCAGTGGGAGCAACATCAAGGTACTGTGAAATAAGTACTTTTCTTTAAAAAATGTCCCTCTGCAGAAAAGCCATACTCTTAATTTTTTCCCTGAGCAATCTGTTTTCTCTTCTTTTATGTCTCCCTGATTTATGCTACTAACTTGCACTGGGTAGCTTATGCAAGACATCTAAATATGCTGTGCCTCTGCTTTCTCTATCATATTGTAGATATAGTACTATTTGCCCTTCCTCACCCAGTTGTCATGTGGGTTGAATGGTAATACATACATCCATGCATACATGTGTACATACAAACATATGTATGTGCATACAACATACACATATACATATATATAAAACACAAAACATAGACCATTATTAATTGCATTATCTTTTTCCTTAGGATTAACACTCTAAAGATATTTACAGCTGGGAAACAATACAATGAGAGGTTGTTGGTACTAATGATGAAAGTTTCCTGAGGTATGATTTGATTTTTGTCTTTACATTTCTAAAATTCAGTATAATACCTGGAATATGGTGATCACTCAAAGAATTCTTATCTCATGATTAACTGATAATAAACTACATTTCTATAACAAATTGTTATTAAATCATTGTAGTCATATCTGACTCTTTAAGACCCCATTTGGGGTTTTCTTGGCAAAAAAAATCAGACTGGCTTGCTATTTCCTTTTCCACTTTATTTTACAGATGAGGAAACTGAGGCAAAGAGGGTTAAGTGACTTTCCCAGAATCACATAGCTCATGATGATAACTCTTCCTGACCCAGGCTAGTCATTGAACTTCCTAGCAGCCCTCTAAAGCACATAAATTTTATAAATAATAATGGAAAATATTTTATATTACCCTCCATAGGTTATAAAGTACTTTATGTGTATTATCACATTTGATGTTCACAACAATCCTCAAGGACACAGGTAATCTAAGCATTCCTAGTCCCATTTTAAGGGCTCGTGTGTATTTCTATCTAGCCTATTATTGAATCTTCCTATATAAAGGAGATAATGTCTCCTTTAATTAGAATTCAAATACATAGATAGCTGGATAGTCTCACTTTTCTATTTCTGTTCCTAGCACTTGGAACAGTGTTTGACATACACTAGTGCTTGATAAATTATTTTTAATTAATTGATTAGTTAATTTTAAATTTGATTTTAGTGATTGCTCACCATATTAGACATAGAAGATATCCCCCAAATCTTATGAGACTTTTGGAAACTCTCTGTATTTCTCTTTTACATATTTGCTTCTTTAATTGGACTTAGTTTAATTATTTCTACTAAATCAATTTTAATTTGATCTTTTAATTGTTTTTATTATGGACTTTGTTTTTCTATTCCTACTAAATCAATTTTAATTTGATCTTTTAATTGTTTGTATTATGGACTTTGTTTTTCTATTCCTTTTTGTTTCAGGTTAGAATGACATCTCATAATCTTATATTACCTGTGCTTTTCAAAAGCATAGTTCAAACTTTGTACTAGGCCACTTAATGAAATTAGGGATTTTGAGAACTAGAAAATACTTTAAGATATGAAATCTGGAATGTGGGATTCAGGAGGGGTCTTGGATATAGAATGTTAGAACTGGATAAGTCTTAAAACATAGAACTTAGAATGTTTCAACTTCATGTCAGATTCTCCACCACCCTGCCCCAATATTCTTTCTTTCATGGAGTGAATTTCTTACCTATCAGAGAGATAAGAATTAAATATAAATAAAATATTTCAGTATTATGATGCCTTAATACTCTTAAAAATTATTGAACATCTAATATATACTGGATTACTTGCTGACTAGGGGAGTAAGAAGTGAGGGAGAAAAATTTGGAACACAAGGTATTGTAAGATGAATGTTGAAAACTATACAGAGATCTTGAAAATAAAAAGCTTTTATTTAAAAAAAAAACATCGAACACCCCAAAAGAGCTTTGGTTTTTGTGGATTGTAACTATTTAATATATTAGAAATTTTGTGGGTTTTTTTTGGAGGCTGGGGTTAAATGACTTGCCTAGGGTCACACAAATAGGAAGTGTTAAGTATCTGAGACCAGATTTGAACTTGGGTCCTCCTGAATTCAAGGCTGGTGCTCTATCCACTTCATCACCTAGCTGCCTCCAATATATTAGAAATTTAAAATTTTAATATTATAAAACAGTTTTGATATTTTGATTTCCCCAAAAAAGGTGCACAAGCCACATTCTGAGAAACACTGATATGTGTATTGGAAAGTTCCAGAGTATTTTTTTATTGTTGTTATTGTTCATCCTTTGTTCTCAAAGGCATCAGGAGGGGGATGTCCTGACTTGCAAGTAGACTATACTTAAATAAGCCAGAACTGTGTAAGGTTTTCAGCCTCACTTTTTCCATCCTCATTGGAGTCTAGTGGCAAGCAATAGGTCAAAATTTTTGGCAAGAGCTGGGAATTTAGTAGGAGACCTTGTCTTTTTTAAGCTCTTTTCCAGGACTTGCTTGTCTGAGGTTGCACTCTTTCAGTAATTAAAACCTAGTTAAGAATTAAGGCAAAAATTGGTCTACTTTGCCTTCACAAAAGAATCATTCTGGGAGAGGAAAACTTTCAGAGCTTCTGCCCAAAAGAAAAACATTGCTACTAATGTTCACTCTAAACCATCAAAATCCAAATAATGAGCATTTCCTCCTCCTTCAGAATGCTATGTGAAGCTGAGGGGAAGGTCATTATCAACTTGGGAAGAAGGAAATAATATTTGAGTTGTGGGCTTTTGAAGATTTTAAAATTTATTGTATTTGAAAAAAAAGTAAGAAAAATAGAAAAACAGAAAAGAAATGCAAAATAAAATGAAACAAAAAAGAACATTTTCATGTGCCCAGCAGAACATCAGGGAGGATTCAACAAATTACCAGATCAAGAAACTATATATATATAGTACATATAACTATATAACTATATATATATATATATATATATATATATATATATATATATATATATAAAACTACATATATATATACATATACATGTATATGTATATATAGATATATAGATATATATATAAATTATATTCATGAATGTCTATTTTTTTCTTTTCTTCCTTGTAAATTGTTCTTTGGTTCTCTGCTAGATAACTCATTTACTTTATTCTTCTTTCTCTTGTTTATCACCCGCACTACCCCCAAGGTAAGAAAAGATTAATGTATACATATGTAAGTATATACATACATACATGCATACATACATCCACACATGTTCCATAAATATACACATGTCTTTCCTATTCCTGCTGCCTCTTTAATTAAATTCTGCTCCATAATTTGCTTTGCTATTACTTAACCCTTGTCTTCTTCCCTCACCTTTTGCTTCTCCATCTATCTATTCCTCCCCACTTATTTATCTATTTATTTATTTAATCTATTTATTTATTTACTTACCTATTTATTCATCTATCTACATATCATTTATTGATTTACTTATTTATTTATCTATTTATCTGAATATTGATTAGTTTATTTATTTGCTTGCTTATCTATTTGTTCATTCATGCATTTATTTATTTATTCATTTATTATTTATTTGCTTACTTTACTTGCTTTACTTACTCACTCATCTATTTATTTATTTATTTGTTTATTTATTTACTTTGCTGAGGCAATTGGGGTTAAGCAATTAACAGCTAGGAAGTGTTAAAAGTGTCTGAGACCATATTTGAATTCATGTCCTTCTGACTTCAGGGCTGGTATTCTATCCACTGCACCACCTAGCTGCCACCCTCTTAATTTTTAATAGATATTGGAAGGTGCTATACTTTTCATGGTATATATATAGAGTTGCTCTAATGCCTCTGTGTCTATTCTTCCTCTGCACCTAATTTCTCTTCCTCTGTAACCTGATTACTATTTTTACTTTGACTCTGCCAATCTTTCTTTTGAGCTATCCTATTCTTGATGTGAATCTTAAATATATAGCATACATTTTCCCCTATAAAACAAACATAAACAATTTGTCTATGTTTAAACAGTTTGGCCATTTTAAAATTCCTTAAAACGGATTTTTCATATTGACTCTCATATGTTAAATTTTCTATTAAGTCTAGGCTTGGTAGAAAGTCTTGAAAAAACTGCAAGTTTGCTGAATATGCATTTTTTTCTCCTTTAAAATTATAGATAATTTTGCTGGGTATAGTGTTTTTGGCTGAAGGCTTAGTTCTTTTGATTGTCAGTAGATATGATTCCAGGACCTGTGGTTTTTTATCCCAGCTTCTGATAAGCATTTTTTATTGTTTAAAATTTATTATTATTAAAAGCTTTGGATTTTATACAACATATTCATGGGTGTAAAGGGCAGAAATGGAGATGCACTTGAATAGCAAGCACTTGAGGCTAAATACCAATTGGACAATACTCTATTAACATAGGCTTGGAGAATGGCCCTGCCCAACTATTCTGTGCTGGCTTGATCTGTGTGTGTAGACAGAGAATTGTGAGAGGGATCAGAGGGTGGAGTAAGACAAATGGGAGTGACCTTTTAGCAGTGGAGAGAGAAAAAGAAGGTGTGGGGTTTCCTGTGTCCATTCTTCTCATTTTAACCAAGAATAAAGATCAAAGACTTTTGCTGATCCTGACTCCCGCTGATTCTAAGATATCCAGGATGCTAACTCGATCTTCAAACATGGGTAATTTTTCAACATTGACCCTTACAAACCTTTCTGTTCCGAATTTTTCTCTATTTCCTCCACCCCCTCCCCTAGATAGCAGATAGTCCAATACATGTTAAATATGTTAAAATATATGTTAAATCCAAAATATGTATACATATTTACACAGTTATCTTGCAAATGTAATATAATTTCATATTTTTAATCAATACCTCATTTTTTGTTAGTTATTCTTGGAAGAGCTCTACTCTACCCATATTGTTCAAATGCATTTAATTTTTATTTCTCTTAAAAAAGATAGATTTGTGAGATTATGAATTAGTCATCATCAATTGGATCTAGAAAGAAAAAAAAAAACTGAGGAAAACAAAATGCAAGCAAACATCAAGAGAAAGTGAGAAAATGCTATGTTGTGGTCCACACTCAGCTCCTACAGGCCTCTCTCTGGTGTATATGGCTTTTTTCACCACTGAAGAATTGGAACTGGTTTGAATTAGCTCACTGTTGAAGAGAGCCATGTGCATCAGAATTGATCTTCATATAATCTTGTTGTTGCTGTGTATAATGATCTCTTGGTTCTGCTCATTTCACTTAACATCAGTTTATATAAGTCTCTCCAGGCCTTTCTGAAATCATCTCATTGGTCATTTCTTACAGAACAATAATATTCCATAACATTCATATACCATGATTTATTCAGCCATTCTCCAGTTGATGGAGAGCCATTCAGTTTCCCATTTTTAGCCACTATAAAAAGGTCTGCAGAAATATTTTTGCACATGTAGGTCTCTTTCACTCCTTTAAAATCTCTTTGGGATACAGGCCCAGTAGAAACACTGCTAGGTCAAAAGGCATGCACAGTTTGATGACTTTTTTTATCAGAGTTCCAAAGTGCTCTTAGAATGATTGGATCAGTTCACAGTTCCACCAACGAATTATGTAGTATAGCACTTCTTAGGCTTTTTTTATGTCATGTATCATTTTGTGTGTCTGGTGAAATCTATGGATCCCTTTCTGAAAAAGAATGTTTTCAAATGTATAAATAAAATACATAAGATTATAGAAGTACCAAAATTAAGTGAGAACAAAGATATATGTTTTCCATCTAAGTTTATGAATATCCTGAAAACTGTCTTTATATCCCAGGTCGAAGACTTTTGGTAGAGGAAAATTTGTGGGGTAAATTTTAATTATTTCTTTGATTTAAAAATTTTTTATTGACTTTTAAATTTTTTATTCACTTTCATTTCCAAATAAATTTGTTGTCCCTCCATATCCAGAGAACAATACATTGTAACTAAGAATTCAAAAACATGGGAAAATCAGTTCAGCAAAACTTACCAACACACCGAGTCTAATCATATAGTTATATGTCTGTGCCTCAACTTTTGCAAAGAAGGGTGGGAGGTAAATTTTGCCATCTTTTCATCAGGATCTAGCTTGACTATTATAATTATTCCTCATTCAGTTTGAAGGGTATGTGTGTATATTATGTGTGTGTCTGTATCTGTTTCTGTGCATGTATATGTATGTCTGTGTATGTGTGTGTACTTTCCATTTACATTATTGTAATAATATATTTGACTTTCCTGGTTCTGGTTACTTTACTTTTCATCAGTATAGTCTTTCTATGCTCCTCTGAATCTTTGATATTCATGGCATCTTATGGCACAGCTGTATTCCATTACTTGTTATATTCAAACTAATTTCAACATTATACAACTGCACAATTCTTCTTTTGATATTTTGTACTGCTCCTCCATTAATGTCCTTCTCTTATGTCTTATCATGACATGTGGATGGAACCATAGATTCTTTTTATAATTAGCTTTTTATTTACAAGATATATGCATGGGTAATTTTTTCAGCATTGATCCTTGCAAAATCTTCTGTTCTAGAATATCCCTTCTTTCCCTCCACCCCTTCCCCCAGATGGCAGGTAGACCAATACATGTTAAATATGTCAAATTATATGTTAAATACAATGTATGTATCCATATCCATACAGTTATTTTGCTGCACAAGAAAAATTGGACTTTGAAATAATGTAAAATTAACCTGAGAAGGAAATAAAAAATGCAAGTGGAAAAAAACAGAGGGTTTGGAAATGCTATGTAGTAGTTCACACTCATTTCCCAGAGTTCTTTTGCTAAGTGTAGTTGGTTCTATTTAATGGAGCTCAATTTCTGGAAGGTACTACCAAGATAGAGAAACTTTGAATATTAACTCTGAATGACTGGCTATGTCCCTGACATTTCAGAGACAGACTAGTTAAGTGTATTCAAGCTTTTTAA
This sequence comes from Sminthopsis crassicaudata, assembly GCF_048593235.1. NCBI lineage: Eukaryota > Metazoa > Chordata > Mammalia > Dasyuromorphia > Dasyuridae > Sminthopsis > Sminthopsis crassicaudata. Next base: position 428,181,226 of record NC_133618.1, on the reverse strand, counting down.
TAGAAGGCTAACACAAAATGATTAAGTTTTTCAATTACAGTAAGAAGCCCATCACAAAAACTATGGAAAGGAGTGGATCTTTTAGTGGAGGGATGATATAGACGGAAGCAATCATGTCTCTGGGAAAGATTGAAGAGTAGTATTTCTTCAGTTCTCCACTAAGCATACTGATCAGCATATTAAAAACCCTGAAATGTCATCTGGACTTGCAAATGTAATATATTTTCATATTTTTAAGCAATACCTCATTTTTTTTTTTTAGTTATTCTTGGAAGAGCTCTACTTTACCCATATTGCTCAAACGCATTTTATTTTTATTTCTCTTGAAAAAGATAGATTTGTGAGATTATGAATTAGTCATCGTCAATTGCATGCATTTACATACTTCTACCTTCTATTTATCTGGCCTGATTCCCTGTTCTGGCTCCAGATGGTACAGCAATGTACCCTCTGGAAGCACTAAAGAGAGAAATCCCTTTCCTGCTGCCTCCCCATTTCCAGATTCCAAACCAACATTGCCAAGTTTGAATAATGAATCACTCACTGGCAAATGCAGTTCTCCATGCACTTGCATAGGAATTGCAGCCAGAAAGATTTATTTGAATATTAGAACCATTAGCATGGCCAAAATTTTTTTACTAAAAGTTGTGAACCAATTTTAAAAATCCGTTTGTATTCAATCAGATTCTCTAATCCATGGAGTCATTCTTTCAAAATATTTTTCAGTGATATATGTGTATTCAGAAAGTGAGATTGAGCTATTATGAATAAATGGAGAGATGTTCTAATATAGAGGTTCTTAACCATTTTTATATCATGGGCCCCTTTGGCAGTATGGTGAAGTCAAATTCAGAATAGAACCCAATGATGTTTTCAAATAGAGAAGAAATGCTAAATTTCAGTTACAGATTAGTGGAATAAAGTGTTATTATTCCATTCAAATCCATGGATCCCCAGAATTGACCATGAATCCCTTAAGTATCTGTGAATCCCAGAATAAGAAAGTTCATTGTAATTAATCAATCAATTAATGAGAGTTCATAGAGCACTTAATATGTGCTGGACATTGTGCTAATTCTGAAAATAAAAAGAGTTCTTTTCCTCAAAGAACTTACATTTTAATGTGAGAGACAACATGTACATAAATGGATGTTTACAAGATGTGTATGGAGTAACCTTAGAAGGATAGGCCCTAGTAGCTGATGGGGAAACCAGGAAAAACATTTCTAGACAAGGGAGAATTAGAGTTGAGCCATGAAGAAAACTAGCCCTAAAGGTTTACCTAGGAATAATGAAGATTTGACAGAATGTAAATTGATTACAATAAAATATGAACAGAATAAATTGATTTTAGGAAATTGTATAGAGTTTCTAATGATCTCAACCTGCTCCCTGAAAGAAAGGTCCAATTTTTTTATTATTAAAGCTTTTTTATTTTCAAAACATATACATAGGGGGGCAGCTAGGTGGCGAAGTGGATAGAGTACCAGCCTTGAATTCAGGAGGACCCAAGTTCAAATCTGGTCTCAGACACTTAACACTTCCTAGCTATGTGACCCTGGGCAAGTCACTTAACCCCAGCCTCAGGGGGGAAAAAAAAACCAAACAAACATAAACAAAACAAAACAAAACATATACATAGATAATTTTCAAAATTCACCCTTGCAAAATCTTGTATTCCAAAATTTCCCTCTTTTCCTCTATCTCCTCCCCTAGACAGCAAGTTTTCCAATAAATGATAAACACATGCAATTTTCTTCTATACATATTTCTACAATTATCATGTTGCACAAGAAAACATAGATCAAAAAGGAAAACAAAATGAGAAAGAAAACAAAATGCAAGCAAGCAACAACAAAAATGTGAAAATCCTATGTTGTGATCTATACTCAGTTTCCACAGTCCTCTCTCTGGATGCACATTCATCTTCATCACAACACCATTGGAACTGGCCTAAATTACCTTGCTATTGAAAAGAGCCACATCCACCAGAAGTGATCATCCTACAATCTTGTTGTTGCCATGTGCAATGATCTCTTGGTTCTGCTTATTTCACTTCACATCAGTTCATGTAAGGATCTCCAAGCCTTTCTGAAATCATCCCTATCAATGTTTTATTATAGAACAATAATATTCTGTAACATCTACATACTATAATTTATTCAGCCATTCTACAACTGATGTGCATCACTCAATTTCCAGTTTCTTGCCACTACAAAAAAGGCTGCCACAAACATTTTTGCACATCTGGGTCCCTTTTCCTCCTTTATGATGTCTTTGGGATATAAGCCCAATAGAAATACTGTTGGATCAAAGGATATGCACAGTTTGATAGCCCTTTGGGCATAGTTCCAAATGGCTCTTCAGAATGGCTGAGTCAGTTCACAGATCCACCAAAAATGTATTAGTATCCTAGTTTTCCCACATGCCCTTCAACTTTCAGCATTACCTTTTTCTGTCATCATAGCCAATCTGAGAGATGTGTAGGGGTACCTCAGAGTTGTCTTAATTTGCATTTTTCTGATTAATCATGATTTAGAACACTTTTTTATATTATTAGAAATGGTTTCGATTTTCTCATCTGAAAATTGTCTGTTCATATTCTTTGAGCATTTATCAATTGAAGAATGTTTTGGATTCTTATAAATTTGAGTCAATTCTCTAAATATTTTAGAAATGAGGCCTTTATCAAAACCTTTGAATATAAAGTTTCCACCTAGTTTTCTGCTTCCCTTTTCATCTTCTATGCATTGGTTTCGTTTGTACAAAACTTTTAAACTTAATATGATCAAAATTATCCATTTTGCACTCAATAATGTACTCCACTTTTTCTTTGGCCACAAGTTCCTTCCTTCTCCACTTATCTGAGGAAGAAACTATATTTTGTTTTTCTAATTTGCTTATAATATCACTCTTTATGTCTAATGCATGAACATATTTCTACCTTATCTTGGTATATATGTTAGGTATGAGTCAATGCCTAGTTTCTACCATACTGGTTTCCAGTTTTCCCAGCAATTTTTGTCAAATAATGAGTTCTTATATCAAAAGCTAGAGTCCTTGGGTTTGTCAAATACTAGATTACTCCAGTCATTGACTGTTGTTTCTTTTGAACTTAAGCTATTCCATTATTTCTTAGCCAGTATCAAATAGTTTTGGTGAAAAGTCCACTTTTAAAACATCAGTTCTCCTAATAATGCATTGTGTCTGTACATCAATGATTCAATTATTTTTAAAAGCCTATAAGATACAGGTTACCCAAAATGCAGTGGCAAGGTACATAGTCAACTAAGATACCATGTCTGGTAAGTAAACTTAGTAGGGAGAACACCAAAGGAAAAAAAATCCTAAGGTCAGTCTCAAAGAAAGCACATGTACCATTCCAAGCCATAGCCATTCAAGGATACTCCTAGTACCCTAAGATAGGATATGGCTTGGAATATCATCACTTGTGCGTCCCCAACTGGTATTTTTCCCAGTAGTGACCAACCGATAGAATTGTATTTGTTTTCACAAAAGGGAGAAAATGAAAAAATATAGCAAGAGCAATAGTTACAAAATCTCTATCTCCCACCTTCATTAATCTAGAGAGTGCACTCTCCCCTTATATTTCCATGTTTGTATATATACTTTCTCATACATACACAGACACACAGAGATTTTCTGGAGAATGTGGGCTCAACTTAAAGTATAAAAGTAGTCACGTGTATATGCCTGGTATATGTGTATATGCCACATAGTAGCCACTTAATGTTTTTTTTTTTCCTTTGGTGTTCTCCCTACTAAGTTTACTTGCCAGACATGGTATCTTAGTTGACTAAGCAATCCACTTCTGATCTGGATTTAACAGATTGCTTGGCGTCTATCTTTGCTTCTCAATGGATTCAACTGATGCTGTTTATTTACTTCTGTTGTTTATGACTTCTATAAAAGTTTTGATGTATGTCATAGTGTTACTGGTCACTTGTAATTCTCTTGGAAATACTCATCTGCCAAATAGCATAATAGAAAATAACATAACAGAAACCAGGATACCATGTATTCATGAGAACATTACAGTTAGTCAGGAGAAAGGCCAACTTCTGCTCCTCTCCCCTTCTGGTAGTTCACATCAGCTCCTGTCTTGCTCACTTTTAGGAAAGAAAAGAACAAAATATCCAATGTCCACAACTTCTTTCTCCTCAAAGGTTCCATGGCACACTAGAAAGAATTTAGATGGGAAAAATTACATCTTTATTTTCATTCATCTTTAGCTGAAATTGAGCATTTTTTACATTGTTAGAAAATATTGTAAGAAGAATTTTATTACAATTCCAGCTTCACTAGATAATACAAAAAAAGATTAAGAACTTCTATATTTTTGTTCACAGTAGCTCAGGTTTTCTCTGAACACACACAAATCATAAAAGTTTTTAGAAAAATAAATCCATGGGTTGAAGAATTAGTTTTTGTTTTTAATTGATTGACAACTTATATTTGAAACTTTAACCATGACAATTGTTCAAATATTCAAATAAACCTCTCAGGATTTTAAAACATCCAAGGAAGAAGTAATGGATGAATATGTTTGGTGTGCAAATTCAGTTCCATATCCAACTCTATGACCCTCCTAAATTAGTCCTACTATCTCTGCAGTCAATTAGAAACATTTTTGCCACCACACAGTTCAAATTCCTGAATATTTATGACTAAAGTTAGCTTTAAAATCCCATAAGCTGTATTGACAGCAAAAAGAGAAGTCTGAACATATTTCATCAATTGAATCTTTTTTTGGTCAGTTTCCTATTACAATAATAGTGTAGTAATATCCAAATAAGAGGAAACAGCACGATCTACTAGAAATGGTACTACATTTTGAATTAGAGCTTCTAGTAAATATCTTGGTTCTATTATTTACTAACTTTATGACCTAAAAGCAGCCAATTTACCCTTCTTTAACTTAGTTTCCTCAAATATAAAATGAATGGGTTAGACCATATCATCTCAAATTCTTTTCTAGCTCTAAATCCTCTAAAATTATAATTTTTAATTTTATTTTTATTTTTTTTCAAATTAATTTTATAATTATAACATTTTTGACAGTACATATGTATAGGTAATTTTTTACAACATTATCCCTTGTACTCCCTTCTGTTCCGAATTTTTCCCCTCCTTCCCTCCACCCCCTCCCTTACCTGGCAGGCATTCCCATACATATTAAGTATGTTATAGTATATCCTAGGTACAATACATATGTGCAGAACTGAATTTTGTTGTTGTTGTTGTTGTTGTTGTTGTTGTTGTTGTTGTTGCAAAGGAAGAATTGGTTTCGGAAGGTAAAAATAACCTGGGGAGAAAAACAAAAATAATGCTAACAGTTTACACTCATTTTCCAGTGTTCCTTCTCTGGGTGTAGCTGATTCTGTCCATCTTTGATCAGTTGGAATTGGTAAATCCTCTAAAATTAAATTAAATTATTATTAAATCCTCTAAAAGGAAGCAAATTGAAATTAACACCTCTAACCTCTTCTTCTTTATATGGCCTTGGCTCGGCAATAGTAGATAATTAGAATAATTTTTAGCATTTTATATATAAAGTCAATGGTTGATCCTAACTTTCTGATAATTTTCTCAAAGATATCTTTAAAAGCAGCTTCTCACTGTAATCTCATGTGGATAGGGATAGAAGAGATGATATTAAATACAACTGTCATGCAAGTTAATTTCCTAGGAATTTAGTAATTTTACCCTACTAGAAATGCAAACACTCTTGGGATTTGTTCATGAAATTCCTGTCACAAAATCTCATGATATCATAGTAGAGAGAGAGAGAACTGGAGATGCCAATCAACATCAGGAAAACATGCATTACCCCAAGGCCTATCTTTCCAAGAGCTAGCAAAAGGCTCTAAGTGAGTTGACCCAATTCTTTGGGCAACATAGAAATCATGTCAAATTGGCTTTACATTATGCAAAACAGGTTATAAGTATATTTAATATACTATAGAACCACTCCACTTCAGGAGAGAGGAAAAAGAAGAAAAAAAAAAAAAAAAACTCAAGCATTCCTCACAAAACCATCATGAGCAACAAATAACTCATCCTTCCTTAAATATGAGACAGAGATATAGATCTGGATATGGGTTTGAATCTTGACTGCTGTGATCTCAGCATTTACTTTTAAAAATAGTTTTCTGGGCTTTAGCTGTTGCCTCAAAATTGCTGGAGAAATTGGAAATAAAATGGGCAGAAATTAGATGGAGACTAATATCTAATACCATATATAATAATAAGCCCAAAATAGATACAAGACCTAAATTTTAAAGGTTATACTATTTTTAAAAAATTAGAAGAGAATCAAATAAGGTACCTTTTACAGAAACAGCTAAAAGATCAATTCTTTTTTTTATTATTATTATAGCTTTTTATTGGTAAAACATATGTATGGGTAATTTTTCAACATCAACCCTTGCAAGAACTTCTGTTCAAACTTTTCCCCTCCTTCCCTCCACCTCCTCCTCTAGATGACAGGTAGTCCCATAAATGTTAAATATGTTAAAGTATATGTTAAATACAATATATGTCTACATATTTATTCAGTTATCTTGGTGCACAAGAAAAATCGGATTTAGAAAGAAGGTAAAAATAACCTGGGAAGAAAAATAAAAAGCAAGCAAACAATAACAGAAAGAGTGTAAATGCTATGTTGTGGTCCACACTCATTTCCTAGTCTTCTTTCACTGGGTGTAGCTGGTTCTGTTCATTATTGATCAATTGGAACTGATTTGGATCCTCTCATTTCTTCTTTTTTTTTTTTCTTTTTTTTTTTTTTAATTCATTTTTCCAAATTATCCCCTCCCTCCCTCCACTCCCTCCCCCCGATGGCAGGTAATCCCATACATTTTACATGTGTTACAATATAACCTAGATACAATATATGTGTGTAAATACCATTTGTTTGTTGCACATTAATTATTAGCTTCCAAAGGTATAAGTAACCTGGGTAGATAGACAGTAGTGCTAACAATTTACATTCACTTCCCAGTGTTCCTTCTCTGGGTGTAGTTATTTCTGTCCATCATTGATCAACTGGAAGTGAGTTGGATCTTCTTTATGTTGAAGATTTCCACTTCCATCAGAATATATCCTCATACAGTGTTGTTGTTGAAGTTTATAGTGATCTTCTGGTTCTGCTCATTTAACTCAGCAACAGTCTCTCCAAGCCTCTCTGTATTCCTCCTGCTGGTCATTTCTTACAGAGCAATAATATTCCATAACCTTCATATACCACAATTTACCCAACCATTCTCCAATTGATGGACATCCATTCAACTTCCAGTTTCTAGCTACAACAAAAAGAGCTGCCACAAACATTTTGGCACATACAAGTCCCTTTCCACTCTTTAGTATTTCTTTGGGATATAATCCCAATAACAGCAATGCTGGGTCAAAGGGTATGCACAGTTTGACAACTTTTTGGGCATAGTTACAAATTGCTCTCCAGAATGGCTGGATTCTTTCACAACTCCACCAACAATGTATCAGTGTCCCAGTTTTCCCACATCCCCTCCAACATTCATCATTATTTGTTCCTGTCATCTTAGCCAATCTGACAGGCGTGTAGTGGTATCTCAGAGTTGTCTTAATTTGCATTTCTCTGATCAGTAGTGATTTGGAACACTCTTTCATATGAGTGGAAATAGTTTCAATTTCATCACCTGAGAATTGTCTGTTCATATCCCTTGACCATTTATCAATTGGAGAATGGTTTGGTTTCCTATAAATCAGGGTCAGTTCTCTATATATTTTGGAAATGAGACCTTTGTCAGAACCTTTACTTTTAAAAATATTTTCCCAATTTGTTACTTCCCTTCTAATCTTGTTTGCATTAGTATTGTTTGAACAGAAACTTTTTAGTTTGATGTAATCAAAATCTTCTATTTTGTGATCAATAATGATCTCTAGTTCTCCTCTGGTCATAAATTCCTTCCTCCTCCACAGGTCTGATTCTCTGTTCCTCTAACCTATTTATTATCTCCCTCTTTATGCCTAAATCATGGACCCATTTTGATCTTATCTTGGTATATGGTGTTAAGTGTGGATCCATATCTAATTTCTGCCATACTAATTTCCAGTTTTCCCAACAGTTTCTTCTGAATAATGAATTTTTGTCCCTAATGTTGGTATCTTTGGGTTTGTCAAAGATTAGATTGCTATAGATGTACCCTTTTTTGTCCTTTGTATCTAATCTGTTCCACTGATCTACCGGTCTATTTCTTAGCCAGTACCAAATGTTTTTGGTGGCTGCTGCTATATAATATAGCTTTAGATCAGGTACACTTAGACCACCTTCCTCTGACTTTTTTTTTCATTAGTTCCCTTGCAATTCTCGACCTTTTATTCTTCCATATGAATTTTGTTGTTATTTTTTCTAGGTCATTGAAATAGTTTCTTGGGAGTCTGATTGGTATAGCACTAAATAAATAGATTAGTTTGGGGAGTATTGTCATCTTTATTATATTCGCTCGGCCTATCCAAGAGCACTGAATGTCTTTCCAATTATTTAAATCTGACTTTATTTTTTGTGGCAAGTGTTTTGTAATTTTTCTCATATAATTCCTGACTATTCTTTGGTAGATGGATTCCCAAATACTTTATACTCTCAACATTTGTTTGGAATGGAATTTCTCTTTGTATCTCTTGCTGTTGCATTTTGTTAGTGATATATAAGAATGCTGAGGATTTATGTGGATTTATTTTGTATCCTGCCACTTTGCTAAAATTCTGAATTATTTCTAATAGCTTTTTAGCAGAGTCTTTGGGGTTCTCTAAGTATACCATCATGTCATCTGCAAAGAGTGATAGTTTGATTTCCTCATTTCCTACTCTAATTCCTTGAATCTCTTTCTCGGCTCTTATTGCCGAGGCTAGCGTTTCTAGTACTATATTGAATAGTAATGGTGATAGTGGGCAACATTGTTTCACTCCTGTTCTTACTGGGAAAGGTTGCAGTTTATTTCTATTGCATATTATGCTTACTGATGGTCTTAAATATATGCTCCTGATTATTCTAAGGAATAATCCATTTATTCCTATACTCTCAAGAGTTTTTAGTAGGAATGGATGTTGGATTTTGTCAAATGCTTTTTCTGCATCTATTGAGATGATCATATGGTTTTTATTAATTTGATTATTAATATGGTCAATTATACTAATAGTTTTCCTAATATTAAACCAGCCCTGCATTCCTGGTATGAATCCTACTTGATCATAGTGTATTATCCTGGGGATGATTTTCTGAAGTCTTTTTGCTAATATCTTATTTAAGATTTTAGCATCAATATTCATTAAGGAAATTGGTCTATAATTTTCTTTCTCAGTTTTTGATCTACCTGGTTTAGGTATCAGTACCATGTTTGTGTCATAAAAGGAGTTTGGTAGGACTCCTTCATCCCCTATTTTTTCAAATAGTTTATATAACATTGGGGCTAATTGTTCTTTAAATGTTTGGCTGAATTCACATGTAAATCCATCTGGTCCTGGGGATTTTTTCCTGGGGAGTTGATTAATAGCTTGTTCTATTTCTTTTTCTGAAATGGGACTATTTAAGCAATTTATTTCCTCCTCTGTTAATCTAGGAAGACTATATTTTTTGGAGGAAGTCATCCATTTCACTTAAGTTATCAAATTTATTGGCATAAAGTTGGGCAAAGTAACTCCTTATTATTTCTCTAATTTCCTCTTCATTGGTGGAAAGATCCCCCTTTTCATTTGTAAGACTAACAATTTGATTTTTCTCTTTCTTTTTTCTGATCAGATTTACCAAAGGTTTATCTATTTTATTGGCTTTTTCATAAAACCAACTCTTGCTTTTATTTATTAATTCAATAGTTTTTTACTTTAAATATTATTGATTTCTCCTTTTAATTTTTGTATTTCAAGTTTAATTTTTGGTTGGGGGTTTTTAATTTGGTCTTTTTCTAGCCTTTTAAGTTGCAAGCCCAATTCGTTAATCTTCTTTTTCTCTATTTTCTTCAAATAAGCCTCTAATGATATAAAATTTCCCCTTATTACTGCTTTAGCTGCATCCCACAGATTTTGGTATGATGTCTCATCACTGTCATTATCTTGGGTGAAATTATTAATTGTTTCTATAATTTGCTGTTTCACCCAGTCATTCTTTAAGATGAGATTATTCAGTTTCCAATTACTTTTTGGTCTATTTATCCCTAACTTTTTACTGAATGTAGCTCTCCTAGATCTATTTTCCAGGTCTATAGATTTTCCCAGTAAGTATTTGACGTTATTCTCTAGCTTCTCATTTTTTTTGTTTTGTTTGACTGATTCTTGGGTTCTCAATGAATCATTCATTTCTATTTGTTCCATCCTGACTTTTAAGGAGTTATTTTCTTCATTCACAGTTTTTAGTTCTTTTTGTAAATGCCCAATTTCATTTTTAAATGAGTTATTTTGCTCTATTGAATTTTTTTCCATTTCCCTAATTTTTTTTGAGAATTATTTTCTTTTTCCAATTCAGAAATCCTATTTTCTTGAGACTTTTTTATCTTCTCCAATTCAGAAATCCTACTTTCCTGTGATTTTTTTACCTTTTCTAATTCACTAATTTTGTTTCCCTGCATCTCCTGTGAATTCTTTATTTTTTCCAACTCCAATTTCAGAACATTGTTATTCTCTATCATAGCTTCTCTTTCCTTTCCCCATTTTTCTTCAAACTCTCTTAACTTTTTAATAGTCTCTTCAAGGAGAGAGTTATGTGATGGGGGGCAGGAATCATTCCCCTTTAGGTTGTTATCTGCTGACTCTCTTCTGTTAACTTCCTTGGGGTTGGATACCCGCTCTTTCTCTGTGTAGAAGGAATCTATGGTTTTTTTGGGCTTCTTGCTCATACTTAAAAAATCTTTTGGGGTCTGTCCCTGGGGTAGGAAATTATTTATTTCTTTACCAGCTTCCTCCCAGACAGGATGGATGCAGCGGCCCCTGCGCCTGAGCTAAGAGAGAGCTCTGGGAGAGAGTTCCCCACCCCCTCCCTGGAAGTGCCTCAGAGGTGACTAGCACTGCTGTGCCCTGAGGGCGCTGTGTTTTAGCGGCTTCCCTGAGGTTTGAGACCGAACAGTAAAGGCAACTCAAGGTCTAGCCTATGCGTCCTGGTGGGATGGGGATGTCTGCAGCAGGTGACGTGAAAAGCCCCTGCGCTCAAACTGGAAGTGTCTGCCAGAAACTGCAGTCCCTAGTTCAAAGGTTCCGCTTCTCTGGAACTTCCGTTCCACCGCCTCCAGCTAGCCAGGCACTATGAGTTACTGCCCTGCCCACTCTTCAATCTCTTAACTACCCCGAGGTAAAAGCCTGGATTGCCTATGTTGGCCACACCCCCGGTGCAGAGATCTGCTGAGTCACCCCTGGGATCCAGGAAGATCCAATCTGGTTTTAAATTTTAAAGTGGCTTATATTTCTCTTCTGAACTGCTGTTTTATAAGCAGAGAAGAGCTAACAGCCTTTGTCAGATTCTTTTATCTCAGTGGATTCTCTGATCCCAGAGCCCTCCCCAGCGCGACCGGCGCAGTGTGCCACTACCCCACCATCTGTGCTGGCCTCTCTTCTTCCTCTCCTGGGAGCTGACCTTTCCTGCTGAAACTCCAGATTCTCTTCAGCTGGTAAGTCGTGCTTCCAGTCCTTGTGGATTCTGTCAGTCCAGCGCTATTTCTGAGGCTGATTAAATCTCGCTGGTTGTGAGGGAAGAAAGGAGCTTACACAGTCGTGTGTATCTTCTCTGCCATCTTGGCTCTGCCCACTGGATCCTCTCATTTCTGAAGATAGCCACTTCCATCAGAATTGATCCTCATATAGTATTGTTGTTAAAGTGTATAATGATCTCCTGGTTCTGCTCATTTCATTTAACATCAGTTCATGTAAGTCTTTCCAAACCTCTCTGTATTCATCCTGCTGTTCATTTCTTAGACAATAATATTCCATAACATTTATATACCGCAATTTACTCAGCCATTCTCCAATTGATGGGCATCCATTTTATTTCCACTTTCTAGCCACTATGAAAAGGTCTGCCACAACCATTTTTGCTCATATAGGTCCCTTTCCCTTCTTTAATATCTCTTTGGGATATAAGCCCAATAGAAACACTGCTATATCAAAAGGGTATGCATAGTTTGATAACTTTTTGAGTATAGTTCCAAATTGCTCTCCAGAATGGTTGGATTCATTCACAACTCCACCAACAATGCATCAGTGTCCCAGTTTTCCCACATCCTCTCCACCATATATCATTACTTTTTTCCTGTCATCTTAGCCAATCTGACAGTTGTGTAGTGGTATGACAGAGTTGTCTTAATTTGCATTTCTCTGATCAATAATAATTTGGAACATCTTTTCATGTGGCTACAAATAGTTTAAATTTCTTCATCTGAAAATTGTTCATATCCTTTGACCATTTATTAATTGGAGAATGGCTTGATTTCTTATAAATTAAAGTCAATTCCTATATATTTTGGAAATGAGGCCTTTATCAGAACCTTTAACTGTAAAAATATGTTACAAGTTTGCTACCCTTCTAATCTTGTCTGCATTAGTTTTGTTTATACAAAAGCTTTTTAACTTGATATAATCAAATTTTTTCTATTTTGTGATCAATGATGATCTCTAGTTCTTCTTTGGTCACAAATTCCTTCTTTCTCCACAGGTCTGAGAGGTAAACTATCCTGTGTTCTTCTAATTTATTTATAGTCTCATTCTTTATGCCTAAATTATGAACCCATTTTGATCTTATCTTGGTGTATAGTGTTAAGTGTGGATCAATCAATGCCTAGTTTCTGCCATACTAATTTCCAATTTTCCCAGTAGTTTTTGTCAAATAGTGAATTCTTATTCCAAATGTTGGTGTCTTTGGGTTTGTCAAATATTAGATTGCTATAGTTATTGACTACTTTGTTCTGTGAGCCTAACCTATTCTACTGATCAATTAGTCTATTTCTTAGCCAATGCCAAATGGTTTTGGTGATCAGTGCTTTATAATATTGTTTTAGATCAGGTATAGCTAGGCCACCTTCATTTGATATTTTTTCCATTAGTTCTCTTGAAATTCTTGACCTTTTTTTCTTCCAGATGAGTTTTGTTATTTTTTCTAGGTCATTAAAATAATTTCTTGGGAGCCTGATTGGTATAGCACTAAATAAATACATTAGTCAAATTTATTGTCAAATTTATTATATTTGCTCAGCCTATCCAAGACCACTTAATATTTTTCCAGTTGTTTAGATCTGACTTTATTTGTCTGGAAAGTGTTTTGTAGTTTTGCTCATATAGTTCCTGATTTTCCCCTAGCAGATAGATTCCCAAATATTTTATCCTATCTAGAATTATTTTAAATGGAATTTCTCTTTCTATCCCTTGCTGTTGGATTTTGTTAGTGATGTATAAAAATGCTGAGGATTTATGTGGATTTATTTTGTATCCTGCAACTTTGCTAAAGTTGTGGATTATTTCTAATAGTGTTTTAATAGAATCTCTGGGGTTCTCTAAGTATACCATCATATCATCTGCAAAGAATGATAATTTAGCTTCCTCATTACCTACTCTAATTTCTTTAATCTCTTTTTCATCTCTTATTGTCAAAGCTAGAATTTCTAATACAATATTGAATAGTAATGATGATGGTGGGCAAACGTGTTTCACACCTGATTTTATTGGGAATGGTTCCAGTTTATCATCATTACATATGATGCTTACTAATGGTTTTAAATATATTCTACCGACTATTTTAAAGAAAAGTCCATTTATTCCTATACTCTCTAGTGTTTTTAATAGGAATGGGTGTTGGATTTTATCAAATGCTTTTTCTGCATCTATTGAGATGATCATATGATTTTTGTTAATTTAATTATTGATATATTCAATTATGTTAATAGCTTTCCTAATATTGAACCATCCTTGCAATCCTGGTATAAATCCTACTTGGTCATGGGGTATTATCCTGGGGATGATTTTCTGTAATCTAAAAGTTCAATTCTTAACTAAACTAGTAACAAAAACAATCATATAAAACATGATTTTGATTTCATGACAAATTTAGATATATAAGACTACTCACAATTTCCCATGGTATAAGTAGTAAGTTATATGAATAAAGTAAGTCTTATTTACTTGCAAATTACCAAAAAAGAAAGATTATATGAAAAAATTCACCAAATCACCAGTAATAAGAGATATACAAATTAGAACACTTCTGAAGTTATCCCAAACACTCAGAAAATTTGCAAAGATCACAAAAGATGGGGATAGTCAATGCTGAGTGGATTGTGGAAAGGCAGGTAATCTTGGTAGAGCTCAGTAATCCTGGGAAACACTCTGGGATTCTTATAAGAGACTAAAATACTTATGACTTTTGATTCCTGGATCTCACTGCTAAATTTAAATTAAAGTAGACCAATGATAATAAGAAACATTATATGTACAGACTACATGCACAACAACATATGTATATATATGCATTATATATATATATATATATATATATATATATATATATACACACATATGTGTGTGTATATATTTATATCATTTTGGAAGTCCCCAAAAACTGGGGAAAACTTTTGAAAATCAATTGAGAAATAGTCAAGCAAATTACACATGAACATGATAAAATATTAATGTTCTATAACAAGGGAAGAATATGATGAATATCAAGAAACATGAGAATACTTATATAGACTGATAAATAGCAAAGCAAACAATAAATACAATGATTGAAACAATGTAAATGGAAAGAACAACAACTATAAAATAATCAAAGCAGAATATTATGAAAGTATAACCAAGCTTGGACCTAAAGAAGGGATATGAAAATGTATTTCTTCCTTTTTTTGAAGGTGTATGATTTTTTGGTATATGAAATCTGTAGCATATGATGCTAGACTTTGTTTGATATGTTGCATAGTTTTATTGAATTTTTTCTTATTTAAAAAAATTATTATAAATTTATTATAAGTGGCTCTCATGAAAGAAGGAAGTATTAGAGAAGTGAGATGTATTGAAAAATGTACAATATATGAAAACAAATCTCAATAATTTCTTTAAATGGTAAAGTTTGATTTGACAATATCTAAGATATCTTCTAGTATATGGTCTTAATCCCTCTAGCTCTAAAGTTTACAATTCTATGAATATTTTCAAACAGGTGTGAAGAGAGCCAAACATCCCCAAGGACACTTGAGTCATTTAAACTTTAAAGGATGAATAGCATTTCATCCCTTCAAGGGCAATTCATTTGAATTCTGGAACAATCCAAGGAACAGAGAGTATTCTGCAGCCTAAAATCATTGGCTGAGCCTTAGCAAAGCCTATTTATTTGAATGCTCTGGGATTTGGCCCTGGCTGTTTCCAGGCAAAGAGACAATCTGAGCAGATGTGGATTAAGCAGCTGCCACCAAAAGGGCCTTCCACCCACCAGGACTTCAGCTATTCAGTGGTGCCAGCTTCTTCACTCACCCACTCCTGAGCCCACTCATTTTGTTCCCTCTCCCAGCTATTATCATTAACTTAGTCTTCATGGGTATTTTAGGACTTAGAGAAAAAATCAAAATGATCATCAGAATTCAGAGGATGGAAGTGCTGTTTTTTTTTTTTTCCCCCTTTGTTTACACTGTCAATGTTGATGTAACATAAAAACAGAGGTAGATACCATCTAAAGAAAAAAACCTGGGCTTCTCTAAAGAAAGAGAATTAGTTCCAGGCAGAAATCATAAAAGAAGCAATATCCAGGGGGCTGCATAAATTCAGATAGATCACAAATTCTGGATTATTGATATGAAAGGAAAAATTCTTGCCTAATCAAAACAAAATGTCTTTAGACTTACAGAACCTTGACATGTATAATGTCAGTACTGGAAAGGAATTTGGAATATAGAATGCCCAGAGCTGGAAGGGATCTTAGAATCTATGACATGGGATGCCAGACCTGGAAGGGCACCCAGAAGATTGATTATTAGAGGGGTCACTTTCTAGAGCTGGGACTAGAATATGCAGAACATTTAGCTTAGAATGGACCTTGGAAACTTTATTCTTATCCTCTTAAACTGCATATGAGAAAACTGATTGGAAGGAATTTGTTCAAAGTCACCCACTATATAATAAATGGCAGTGCAAAAATGTAAACTTAAGTATTCTAACTCCAAGTCCAGTGCTCTAGCCACTATACCAGTAAATGGTTTCCTAACTCAGTGCTAAACTTGATAACCTTTGCTTTAAATACTGCAGTTGTAAATATCTCTTGTTTTAGGGGGTTTTTGGATAAGATAAGCAATGACATCTCATAAATTGTGGGGTAGAAAGTACAAAACACTAGGAATTGGGAGACCTCGTTTTAAAATGCAAATCACCATGGTACTGTAGGCAAATCATTTTCATTTTCTGGGTATCATTAAAATAAACAGGTTATACTACATGATCTCTGAGGTTGTCCTCAAGTCTAACTTATATTCACAGATTTTCCTAAAAGCAATAAGTGTGATCATTTACCCCTTTACTAAATAAATCTTAATGACTTCCTGTTAGTACCAGGAATCCCTCAACTACTAATACCCAAACAACTTTGTATTTTATTACTTTATATATGTTTCTAATTTAAAATTTTTATACTTACATTGTATACATTTTTATATTTACTTTTGACCTGTTTTCATTAGAATGTAAACTCAAGGAGAATAGGGATTGTTTCATTATTTGTACTTATATTCTCAGTACTTAGGACAGTATCTGGCACATAGTGGATACTTAAAAACTTGTTGAGTGATAAAAAAAAAAAAAATCTGCTGTTTGACTTTTAAAGCCCTTTATACTAATGGTCTTGTGAGACTTCTTACACTTTATTCCCCTTCTCTACATTCTGCAATTCAGTTACACTGGCCTGTATACTATTCTTCACATACAAAACTCTATTTCTAATTTCTATGTTGTCTTTCTCATTCAAATATAAGTTCCTCTAGAGCAGGGAGTATATTTTTGCTTGTAATTGCAAGCTCAGTGCTCAACTCATAGTAAATAATAAATAATTCTTGATTGACTACCTAATTGATTTAGGATATAATGTTCTGGAACTGGGGATGTAGTTTTGGAGGACAAAAGAGTTTTCAAAACTGGAGATATTTTGGGGGGCATCATCTGGTGGGTTGGTGACAGAAATCTTCAGAATGAATGTGATTGCCTAGGAACAACCTAAGAAGAAGCTATAAGAAACAGAGTGGTTCCAGAGGGCCATGTTACACTCTAGGGATTCTCCATTTGAAAGCTGGACATCTGTCTATGAAAAGTTAAAGAAAGTGACTCACAGCTGCCCACAATTGCTAAGTACTTCTACAAGAGCTCAGTAGTCTCTCAAGTTTGCAGATCCTGTGTTTGTGTCACATGAGATCTGAGTTGAATTGCTTGGTGTAGGCAAGGGAGCATGGAAAATGAGTGTAGGGTGGACACTTTTGTAAGAGTGAGTGAACTGATAAAAAAAAATGTGGAGGATGAAGGAGAGGATGAGAAAATAGCATGTTTGGGTTAGAGCAAATAAGTGAACATGGACTTGGGTGTGCATCCCTGGATGTTTGTGGGTAAAAATCCTGAAACAAGTATTTGTATTTATAAGATGGTTGTGAGATTTAGGTTTTGTGGTTCCCTTTAGTAGGGAACAAAATGATAAGGTCTAGATTTAGGGAACTGTAAGGGTTAAAAAGCCTCTAGAAGCAAGGAATGCAGTTCAAGGCATGTGGGAGGACCTGAAGGATGAGAGGTTCTGAGATGCAGGCGAGTCCTACATGGAGGTGATGCACAGATCCAAAAGGTGGTGTATGATTCCAGGTAACACACCTCCCTCCTTAGTGCTCTCAAAGCCTAGCATGCCTCCTTCCTTCTTCTTGGGCCAATCCCATTATCCCAGGTTCCTAGAGGAACCCTTCCTTTCCCCCATATCATCAGTGGGGTATAAATATATGCTATCTAAGAATAAAGTTCTCTTTTGCTTCACCCCTACCTCTTGGTGGTCTGTTTGTGTTATCCGGGTTGGTGCCCAAAGACGGGTAAGTGTGGCCTAGCCATGCCATCGATGGACAGGCATTAAGAGTAGCTCTAAGGGGAGCTACCAGGTTAGAGTAGTCCATAGGGGTGTAACAGGGAACCAAAATGAGATTAGGGTTTCTGGTGGTCAGGGAGTTAAATGATAAGGTCTAGTGGCAGATTTGCTGTTCAGGGAACAAATGGAGAGGTTTGGCTCCTCTAAACCCTCTTGGGATTCAGCACAAGGATAGGGAGTTTTGGGGAACTTCCTTCTGGTGGTGCAGAGATTCTCTGTAAAGGAATTTACAGACCCAAAAACCTAGATTGATAAAATAGATTTATTATAAAAATTGGGAAGTAAGGTTAGAAATCCTGAACAGAGAGGAATAAAGTCTGGTTAGGGAAATAAGTGAGGATAAAGAGAGGGTGGCACTAGAAAAGAATATTATCCAGTGGACAGAGGCTCCTTGACATGGCATGGCCTAGCATGGCATAGCATGGCATGTTTGGAACTTCTGCAAAGAATGGATTTTAGTTTGGCTGTTATATAATATGAGCTTTGGCTACAAGTTGAAGGGGGCTCATGGGTGGAGTTCTTCAAGCTGAGTTTCAGCTTGGGCTGGAATTTGAATAGAATTCAATGAGTTTCAGAACTGAACCAACCCCACCTAGATAATATAATGAAATTGTCTTGTTTGCTTTCCCCTGGGTGGGGTCCCTCACTGAGGCAGAGTTGAAGGAGATTTTCTCCTTTAAGGATTTTCAGAGTTTCAGTGTCCCCTCTTCATTCCTCCCTCAAGCAGTCACCTCCAAATGCATTTGGGATAAAGGGGCAAAGATCTCTTCTTCATGTAATTGCTTTGAGCTGGCAGGGGTCGTAAAGATTTTGGGGGAGGAGTTCATGCCAGAAGGTAAGGTGTGAGGTATGGGGTCTGAAAACAGCATCAGGGCATCTAAGGGGTGTTTGTCCTGGTCAGTTATCCCAGTCAATTGTCCCATGTTCTCCTGGCTGAAGGGCAGTTGAAAATCCAAAGTTTGAAGCCTAGAGAAAACAGATCTCAGGAGCAGATTAAAAGTGGAGCATCCTCCAGGGTTGAAATGAGGACCTTTAGGAATGGGGTCTTGTTGCAGGAAATGCATCAGGTCCCTTCTGTGGGCTGCCTTTAAGAATGCTGATGGCCCATCTAACAACATCAAATGCCAAAGAGAAGTAGAAGAGAAAAATCTAAGAGCAAAAAGTTCTTTGTCTATAGTAAAAGTGTTAAGTAACCTAGAGTTTAGCCCTTTCACTCCAGTTTCCAGGAAAGCTAATTTCTCCTGGTGGGGTCAGGGTGGCAGGGATTAAGGATGTGATGGACTCAGGCCTTGATATCTATTAGGTTTAATAAGTCACTGATGTCCATTAGCTTTAAAAAAAAAATGCTCTGAATCCCTGGGGTTAATTTTTAGACCTCTTCAATTAAGAGGCTTTAGAATCTTTTTGATAGGCAGGATCTGGGGATGGGCATGTCCATGCCTGTCAGTGTTGCAGATCAAGATAAGAATGCAGTTTAAACTTTTCCAAATTTCTTAACAGTCTGTGCTAAAGGTTTGTGCTTTTAAAAAAAATTCCTTTTGGGGGTGTGAGAAGAGAGTTGGTTTTGATAGGGGTTGAGATCCCTTTAAGATTCCTTTCTGATTTCCCAACCCTCATGGCTGACCTTGATTCACAAATTGTGGTCAAAAAGCACTCTTTTGAATATCCAGGCTCAGCCCCCACAGGATCTGAGCTGGCTTGGGTTTTCTCAGTCCTCACAAACAGTTTCTTCCTTATCTGAAAAGCCTGCCAGAACTTGGCACCACCTACAATCTCCTTTTAGGTATAAAAGAGCCAAGCTGGAGCTCTCTCTTTGCAGGAGCCCTTCCCCCAACACATGGTATCCTTCTGGCCATGTAAGGGTTCCTGCCCACCCAGCAGCCACCTCTGGCCCTGGCGTCTTTCTAACTGAACTTTACTTCCAAATTTCTACAATAAACCTTTTATTTATCAATCTAGGTTTTCGGGCCTATAAATTCATTTACAGAGGACACTGCATTTCATGGAATCTTTGAGCCGACCAACGGGGTTCCTCTTTTCCTTTCTCTCATCAGTTTCTCAATCTTACCATAAAATCACCAATATGGTTTAGGCAAGTTCCTGAGCCTCTACCCCCCCTTCCTGCTCTCCCCACTCTTTATGGAGGAAGGGTAGAAGAGACCAGAGGGTCAGAGCAAGAGCAAATAGCAGTCCGACCCAGCTTATTGACCATGAGGTGTTGGGCCAGTGGAAGGCGGAACTGGTCCAAACCCCAAATTCCTACTAGAGAGCAGAATCCGGGGGGGGGGGGCAGTTCAATCCCTGTAGGGTTCACTGTCAAGGTAGAAAGGCAGTTCCTCCAGTGCTCCTCCTGCTCGAACTCAGGACAGGGACTGGGGTCTCTTCATAGAGTTTCAGTGACACCTACAGTACGAACCTCTGGGGTTCCTGGCCTAAATCTGAGAGGGATTTGCATTTAAAAAAAAAAAAAAAAGCACCTCTGCTCTGAATATCTTCCTAGAGGGCAGAAGTTGCCCTGAGAAGAAAAGAACTGAGAGTCTCAGGTTTTAGTTCAGGTAAGAGAGAGTTTAAAAAACCAATAGCTGTTTGTAACAGCAGAGTGGGAGAAACAAAAAGGGCTCAAAATGGGCTCCTCCAGTTTTGGCCTTAGTACATCGGCCCCAACGCCACCCCTGAAAAAGTTGCCAGGTGGATCCCCAAGTTTCTCCTTAGGCTGGGAGAGTTTGGGCTTTGAAGGAGACACTTAGGCCAGCTACTTCTGCCTGACAGCAGAAGTCAAATCAGTCCCAGGATTTCAAAGAAAAAAAGAAGGCACTTTAATAGTGCACTTTTAAGATGCAAAGAAGGTTCCTTTAAGGACTCCTTTGACTCCAGAGAGTTGGTGGGTGGAGGGAGATTGGATCCCTTTCAGCTAATCTAATGTGTTCAAATTTAAGTTTTCAAATTTTGAGGTCTAGGTATTTTTCAAACCCAGTGTCTCTGCATTAGGTGGTGCAGTGGATAGAGCACCAGCCCTCAAGTCAGAAGGACCTGAGTTCAAATCTGGCCTCAGGCACTTAACACTTCCTAGCCTTGCTGTGTGACCTTAGGCAAGTCACTTAATCCCAATTGCCTCAGGAAAAAAAAAAAAAAGAGAGAGAGAGAGAGAGAGAGAGACAGCCTAAAGGTGAGCTTTAGAGATAGGGAAACAGGTCCTGAGCTTTCCCAATTCTATAGCTTTTTCTGTTCTCTATAAGTATCCCGGAGAGAGACAAAGATATGACAAAAACTTTTATTTTTGTCAATTTGCAGAAGTTTTATGCCATGAGTGGCTGTAACATGCCCTCCTGGCAGTTACAATTACTGATTTGTCCTAGGCACAACAGAGTACCTTTGACCACTGACCTTTGCAGTGTCAACTCTACCTGGCTCGCCTCCTCTGAGGCCTTCAAAGGTCTCTGGCCACAATCTCTTGAATCTATAGCTTAATAACCAGTAGCACGCTCAAGAACAGCCACATGTAATCTTAAAAGCCTTTATTATACTTATTCACATAATGTCCTGACTGATGCCCTGACTTGTTGGTTCCCTAGTGAACACTTGGTCAGAAGACCCACGTGTTCACTACCAAACTCCTTACGTCTCTCAGCTCTTCATCTGCTTGGCTCAGGGAGCCAGGTTAAAGAGAGCGACTTGCTATCTGCAGTGGGCTTATATAGGCCCTGTGAAGTCACACACACAGCCAACTAGGGAGAGAGCTGTCACCCATTACAAAGGTATCTCAATGTGGCCAAGATCCCACCCACAGGGCAGTCCTATATCCACAGAGATTACTTCTGGGCCACTCAATCTCTTGTTGTGCTGTGCCCGCCCATTTAAAGGGCCCTTACAATTCCCTTCTCTTGTTTTGCGGGAACCGCACATCTCATCAAGCTAAACTTTTAGCATAGCTATATTTCACTTGATCCATGAGATGACAGTGTTATGCCCAAGGAGGTACAAAGCAGCAGATCAGTAAACAGAAGTGTGACAATGAGAACTAGGCTCAACAGTGGCCCAAGTGTTCGACACATTCATTAAAGTTATACTCAAGGAGATAATAAGCCATAGAGGTTGGATGCCAATGAGGTAGGATGTCAACACTGAAGTGGGAAGTCAACAAGGTAAAACATCACAATTCTAGTTAACAAATATCAGTGAGGTAGGTTGTCACAATTCTAGTTACATTTATCACAATTCTAGACCAATTCTAGTTTCTCACAATTCTCTATTGCACTTTTCACAATTCTAGAGTAATTCTAGTTTCACAGGTGCACATAAGCAAAGTCATGTCCAGTAACATTGTCTCAATAACAATGGCAGGTGGGTGTGTTGGTTTTTCACCCACTAATTTAAAAGCATAGTCCTTCAATAGAAAGCTGCTGGAACTCTGTCTTCCCAGAAATCATCTGGAGTCAGGATCACTAAATGTCTTTATTCTTGATCTTTTACAGTCAAGTTCAGGGGATTAGGCCTAGCTGCCTCACACACACCTTCCTCCCTCAAATGCCAGGAGAGATTGACTCAGCTTCTTCGTCTCACTTCCTCTTCCTCCTCCTACTCCTCCCACACACGTCACTCCCCACTCTTTGTCCCACCAATCAAATC
Organism: Sminthopsis crassicaudata; assembly: GCF_048593235.1. Classification (NCBI taxonomy): domain Eukaryota; kingdom Metazoa; phylum Chordata; class Mammalia; order Dasyuromorphia; family Dasyuridae; genus Sminthopsis; species Sminthopsis crassicaudata. Next base: position 428,158,479 of record NC_133618.1, on the reverse strand, counting down.
AACACAGAACAGTTGGGGAGGGTCAACCTTCAAACAAGTTAATAGGGAACTGTCCAATTGGCAATTAGTCTCACGTGCTTCATTATCCAAGTGCATTGCTCAGTTCTAGCCCTTTACAAGTGGCCCCAAACTAAAATTCTGCTGAGCGTTGAAGCTCCAGACAGCCTAAGTTATATCAGTCTTCATGAACCAGAAAGGGGAGGGGTTGCAATTAAGGGGATGGAGGTAGACCAATTAAGGAAACTAGGGCAGAACAATTTAGTGAAACTGAGTCGGGACAATTAAAAAAGAACTGTGGCACAACAGAGCAAGGAAGAATTTGTCAGAGACTAGCTATAGAATAGAGAACAAGTCTAGAGAGAGAAAGAGAGACCATAGGACTCTCCATAAGGGAATTCTGCAAGCTAGAGAAAAGGCAACAAGAAAGACTTTTTTTTTTTTTTTTTTTTTTTTTCCCCTTTTTAAGAGGCAGCCTAAAGGTGTTTTCAAATTAAAAGTAATTAAGGAGTTTTCAAATAGTTTCAGTCTCTCCCTCTAACTCCTCATTTCCTTGCTGCAGTCAAAGGAATGAGAAGAGAAAAGAAAGAAGCTATCTTCACTTTCTTAACAATTTAATTGAATTGCTTTGGAATTTTATTCCCCAGCCATTATTCCAAAGGACTTTCCTAAAGCTGCAACTTTGGCCAGGGTTGGAGCTTACAGGAAAGAAACCTTTAATTGCTGGCAAGGATATAGAATGCTAATCCAGAAAAAAATTAGGAGAGAATATGTTAAGAGCAAAAGTTCTTGGGACTGAGAAAATTAGGAGTTAAGAGTGAAAAGTTCCCACCTGTAAAGTTGGGTAGAAGAGTGAGAGAAGGACATAGCCTGCTTTTCCCCAGTGTGTTCATTTTGAAAGCTAGGATATTCATCTCTCCACAAGGAACTAAGGAATGTTTAAGCAAGTGCGCTGAGGCTAGGGGAAAAAAAAAAAAAAAAAAAAAAAAAAAAAAAACAGCAGTTTGGAATACGTCTTTGTAGACAGCCCCGTGAGCATACAAAATCATAGTTTTGAGGCTTCTTCAGTTAAAAGGCTGTGACAGGAGACAGGAGACATTGTTCTAAGAAAGGATGACCAAATCAAGGAAACCAAGTCCAGTTTTAAAATGTATGGGACAAGCATGCTTCCTGAGAGGGCTGGAAGCTACGGCTCCTTTAAGAGCCAGGCAAATTTTCTGGCAGGTGCGTGACCTGCTTGTCTAGATAGATTGCAGGTAAACTTCGGTTAGTTAAAAAGTCGGTAGAAAACTTTTCTGGAAATTTGAGAAGATAAGATTGAGTCTCCAATCGCCCCACTATACAGTACTTCAATAAGGGGACAGGTTAGGAGCATTTAATTGACAGGTTACCAAGCCATATGGGAGAGGTCTGAAACAGGTCTTGAGTTCCTCTACAATCCCCACTCTATGGGGGAGAGGGAGGAAACACCAGAGGTGCAGAACGAGGGAGAAAGAAATGCAATGTTCTTACCCAGCTGCTTCCCAAATAGCGAGGGTTCCACATTGGAACTGGAGAGAGGGGGAGCTGACCAAACCTGAAAATCTTGCTGGGAGAGCAAGTCATGAGACTGCTCAACCACTATAGTCCTCAAGAGTAGCAGCCAAGGGCAGAGAGATGTCTCCAAAGCTCGCTTTAATTCAGTGATCTTTCTTCTCATGGCTACAGCCTGATCATTGAAGACCCCAGTAGCTGTATCTAACAGTGGAGTAGGAGAAGGGCTCAAGCATGGCTTCTCTTAAGTTTCTCCATTTATCTCCCAAGGACAGATCAAAGAGAATGCTAGCCTTAGACCCCAAGAGGGTCCCCAGAAAGGCGATGTGTCTCTTTGGTTGGGGGCGGGGGGAGAGACAGGGAGAAGGGGAAGAGTTGTTCAGCTTTCTTAAAGAGATACTTCTTCTCCAGTCTCGGAGTTTCTGCCTGAGGGCAGCACTTTAAAAGCAGAATCCTGGAAAAGCTGTGCCTAGAGAGAGATACAAAGGAAGGTCCTTTGTCTCAGGTGGGCTGGGCAGAAGGAGTTAGATTCTCTTCCAGCAAAACCTAAGCATCTCAAGCTTTCCAGTTGGGGGATTTTTCTCAAGCCAAATATCTCTGCTCAAGGAAGGATTTTCCCTGGTCCCACTATCTCTAGAAATAGAGTATGACAAAAAGAGGCTTTTTGCCAGAAAATGCAGATATTCTCCCTGAGAGAATACTGCTTACAGCCCAGACCGGGTATGTGTGTCCACTATCTTCAGAGATAGAGACAAAAGAAGGTCTTTTGTCAGAGAATGCAGGTATTCTCTCTGGGAGAATACTGCTCCAACAGCTCATAACCCAAAGTGGTTCTGAGTGTCCAGAATTTTGGGGTTCTGTTTGGTCTAGTTTTCAGAGTTTCTGGTCAGGGAACCAAAAATATAATGAGGTTTAGGTTTTGGGGTTCCCTTTAGTGGGGAACCAAAATGATAATGTTTAGATTTAGGGAACCAAAATGAGATTAGGGTTTCTGGTGGTCAGGGAGTTAAATGGTAAGATCTAGTGGCAGGTTTGCTGTTCAGGGAACCAAATGGAGATGTCTGGCTCCCCTATACCCTCTTGGGATTTGGCACAAGGATAGCAAGTTTTGGGGAACTCCCTTCTGGTGGCGCAGAAATTCTCTGTAAAAGAATTTATAGACCCAAAAACCTAGACTGATAAAAGAGATTTATTATAGGAATAGGGAAGTAAGGTTAGAAATCCTGACAGAGAGGCATAAAGTCTGGTTAGGGAAATAGGTGAGAATAAAGAGAGAGTGGCAATAGAAAAGAATATTATCCAGTGGGCAGAGGTTCCTTGGCATGGCATGGCATAGCTGGCATGTTTGAAATATCTGCATAGAGAAGATTTTAGTTTGGCTCTTTTATAATAGGAGCTTTAGCTACAAGCTGAAGAGACCTCGTGAATGGAGTTCTACAAGGTGGGTTTCAACTTGGGCTGGAATTTGAATAGAATTCAGTGAGTTTCTGGACTAAACTGACCCTACCTAGATAACAAAATGAAATTGTGTTGTTTGCTTTCCCTCAGGCTGAGGCAGAGTTGAAGGAGATTTTCTCCTTCTCCTTTCCCTAACAAGGAGGAGGCCCCCAGTCTTTGTAGTTAGCCTAGGAGATTGTGTGTGTGTGTGTGTGTGTGAGAGAGAGAGAGAGATTTCTACTGCTTTTCTAATTAAATGACTCTAATATTTGATAAGTAATTTAAAGAATCTTAACAAATGCCTAAATGATTCCATACAAATAAAGAAATATTGATGGCACAGCAGTAGAGGGAGGGGAAAGGTACTTGTATTCAAAGTGAGGACTAATGGGTCTCTATTAGGTAGGAGAGGAACTAAAAACATGAGTTTTTAAAGTTTATGGTGCCAAAAACTACAGGAATATGAAGGACTAAAAGGAAATCACAACCCCTAGTCTGGATCTTCTTTTTCCATCTACATGTAGTAGGCTTTTGGAGACAGTTCTCTGCAGGCAGAAGGAAATCTGCAGAAACTTTTGCTGTGAGCTTCTGGGCAGTGTAGTGGATGGAGATGTATGAGGGTTTTGCCAAAAAGGATAAAGATTTGAACATTGATAGAATGGAGAAGGCTTGGGCTTTATTCAAATGAGATAATTTTGTGGTTTTGATTCATTAATATTGGATAAGTTTTCTGAGGCATAGTAAAGTTGCATGGGGTAGAGTAGGATCCTGGATGGAGGAAGAATTTCTCTACATTAGCCCTCCCCAAAAATAAACTCAATTATCACTTGCTGTCTGGGAGTATCGTGGATCCACTTTCTTCTCATTGTATTCCCCTATTAGCCCATGTGTACACACTCTTTACAGGGGTGGAGATAATGATTCTGACTAGGGAATAGATACTGTTCACTGGGAAGAGAAAAATAGCATCTGAATGCCACATTGCAAGGATAAAGACCAAAGGAGAGAATTACTTCCTCTTTCTTTCATTTTTGCCTTCCCTATCTAAAACCAATATAACATATGAAAGTAAATATAACATGAAAGAGATAGGTTAGGCATTTCATAAGAGTTCCTCCTCTAAATTCAGTTGAAATCCTGTCTCTGACACTTACTGAGTAACTCACTAAAACTTGCTGGGCTTCAGTTTCTTCAGTAAAGTAAGAGAATTCAACTAGCTGGCTTCTGAGCTTCCTTCTAGCTTTGGATACAATAGTTTTATGATTTACAATCCAAAAGGCAACTCTCTGAACTATTTTTTTCCTTATTTAAGAGGGTGAGGAGTAATAACACTACTCACAAGACCTAAATAGGATTGTCAGGAATAAATGAGATATATGAATGTAATTTTAATTCTACACTAAAGTAAATTACTTTGTTTTTAGTGATCCTTATTACAAATCTAGTTAGCCTTATAGACAAGTGTTTTAAAGCTGGCTTTTATTCTGGCTTCTCAGAAGTCCATGAGCTAGGTCACTATGCAAAATTTACAGCCTCTGACCTTTAAAGTTTTGCCTGGACTGTGGGATTTTTCCTGGGAGGCTATTCAATCTGAAATTAGGAGCTCAAGTTTATTAAGCTCTTATGAGTTAACTAAGATTAATGCTATACACCTTCTTCTTCAGAACAACTCCTGGAACAAACACAGACTTTTCTGCCCTTGATAGAATTAAATTTGGAGTTAGGGAGATTAAATTTGAATTCTAGCTGTTCTAATCTACCACTTCCATGCTCGTGAATATGTGTCTTTTCCTCCAGAGAACTCAGTTTCTATAGACATAAAATTAGGAAATTGGACCAGCTAATTCTTATTGTTGCCTCTAACTTTAAAAATTTGTTTGTTCTATATAGTTCTTGGTACCCCAGGGATTATATCATAGTTCATAAAGGCAATAACTGGGAGCTAACCATGAGACTTATTTATTTAAATATTATTTAATTTTTTCTAATTATATGTAAAGACAACTTTTAATTTTTACTTTTTTAAAAATTTAGTGTTCCAAATTTTTTCCCTTCTTCCCTCACCTCTCTCCTCCTTAAAACAGTAATCAATTTGATGTGGGTTATATGTATGCAAAAGGAAAAAAAAAAGCCATAAAAAATGAAGTGAAAATAGTATGCTTTGATCTGCATTGAGACTTTATCATTTCTTTTTTCTGCATGCTCACATCCATAGCAATTTTCCTCATGAGTCCTTTGGAATTGTCTTGAATCATTGTATTCCTGAGAAAAACTAAGTCATTCTTAATTGATCATCACATAATGTTGCTTTTACTGTGTACAACGTTTTGTTTCATTCAGCATCATAATTTCTTGTAATATTCCATTACATTTATGTATCATAACTTGTTCAGCCATTCCCCAATTAATGGACATCCCTTCCATTTCAATTTACAATTCTTTGTTACCACAAAAAGAGCTGATGAAAATATTTTTGTGTAGAAGTAGTTTCTTTCCCTCCATTATTTTGATCTCTATAGTACATCAAAGGGTGTGCAGTTTGATTACCCTTTGGGCATAGTTACAAATTGTTTTCCAGAAATCATCATGAAATTTAGACATGGAGCTGTAATTTATGTATCATCTGACATTTATCATCATATTATCAATGTGTAGATAGGAACCACAGTGGGTGAAGCACTGAGCTTCAAATCAGGAAGACCTGAATTCAAATGTGAATTCAGATACTTATTTGCTATGTGATCCTAGTCAAGTCACTTAACCTTTTTTTGCCTCAGTTTCTTCATCTATAAAACAGGCATAATAATATTACCTATCTCCCATGGGTTTTGTGAGGATTAAGTTAGATAATAATTGCTAAACATTTTGCAAATCTAAAAAGCTGTATATAAATGCTATTATTAGTTATTATTATAATATTATGGTTCCCTGAAATAGTGGAGTAAACCCAACTTTGCAATGCTCATAGCCAGTTCCTAAAAGGGATCTAGAGAGGGAAAGGGAAATATGATCAGACAGCAGTTTGTCTGAAAAATATCTTAATGGACTAGTAATATGATGTCAACAATGTGACAGGGCAAAAAGAAAATCATTGCATTTGCAAACTGAATTTAAAAAGAAATAGTGGCAGGACTATGAAAGTAAGAGTCCTGCAAAAAAAAAAAAAAAAAAAAAAAGGAAACAAAATGATAAAGGGTCTTGCTATGTGAGTTCAAAGAACTAGAGCCATTTAGCCTAGAGAAAAAGAGACCTGGGAGCGATGTGAGAACTGCTTTCAAACATATGAAGAATTGTCACATAAAACATTTTAGACTTCCAGCACTTGGCACATAGTAGGCAATTAATAAATATTTGTTGATTGGCTGTTCTACCAGGTCCCAGAAAACAGAACTAGGATAGGGGAGCAGAAATTCCAAAAAGGTAACTTTAGAAGTAAGGATAAATTTCCTTCCCATTAAAGCTATCCAAAGGGCACAACTTGGGATCAAAAGACTTGACTTCAAATCTAGTTGGGAAACAAAAAGAGGAGACAAGAGAAATTTCTTTGAACTTTTTCAGGGCTGTATGAATTAAAACAGATCCCCTGTAAGCTCCACTTAGCTTAACTCAGACTTTTATTTGGGATCATCAAAGAATCTCTAGAGGACCTAGGTCAAAAGTTCTAACCTTTTCTCCTTTGTAAGATAAGAAATTTGGACCAAGTAACTCTAAGATCCTTTCCAACTATAAGTCCAGGAACCTATGAGGGGGCTTCTTTTATTGCGCTGGTAGTCAAATAAAGACTGAATAGCCCCTTAGTAGATGTGTTGTAGAAGGGGATCTTATGCAGGTATCTAAGTTAGTCTGATAGAGTTGGCTGTTGTCCTTCATTCTTGAAGAGGACCAAAATGACATCACTATGTTTGAATCAAATGTGTCCAACTATGGCCAGTCAGACCAATGTGATCCTGAAATGCTATACTACAGGTTGGCATAAATAGTCCATGTGAGCATTTAGGGCAGATTCCCTAAATTTGTATTTCTTTTGAGCTACTTCACCTCTGCTTTGCACATAGAGCACAGTGCCTTCTCTGTTGAGGGCACTCCATGCTGGTCAGTCCTATGCCAGTGTCTCTCATGTCACACAATCAATTCCAAAGTTCTTAAGAGAAAATTTGAGACTGTCCTTTATTACTTATTCTGACTACCATGTGAATGCTTGCCTGGTGTGAGTTTCATAAAATAGTCTTTTTAGCAAGCCTTGTTTGAATGTTTGGCATTCAAATAATGTGGCCAGCCCAATGGAATTGCACTCTCTGCAGTAGAGTCTAAATGATTGACAGTTTAGTTCAGGAAAGAACTTCAATGTCTGGTAAATTATATTGCCAGGTGATCTTCAGAATCTTTCTAAGACAATTTAGACGGAAGCAATTCCGTTTCCTGGCATGGCACTAATATAAATCTAGGTTTCACAGACATATAGCAATGGGGTGAGCACAACTGGAATCTGAAAAACATTACAATTTTTAGATTCTCTAAGCCAGTTACCAACTTCTTATTAAGGACCTTCTCTGAAACATTGGAAAAAGTTCTAAGCTTTCCTGAAATAGCTTTCCTGTCCTGAAGCAATTTATATGATTCTCAGAGCCACACCATATTAAAATAATTTGTTAAGTTCCTGCTCATATAACTTTAATAGCTCCCTATTGTCCATCTAATAAAGCTCAACCTCTTTGCTCTGGTACCCCTAAATCCTCTTCAATCCTTTTCTATTTTTCTAGATATATCTTATATTACTTCCTTCCATGTCCTCCATGCAGATATCTCCATTTAACACACAACTCAAATAAGATGGCAAATTATGTCAGATATAAAACAATCTTACAGTTTGTGAACATAGAAGGAAGTTGGTGCAGTAAAAAAATAGATTTAGAGTCAGAGGTTTGAGACAAATGAAAAGCCTGAGAGAACAGTTTCTTGGTAATTAATAATCATTTTTTAAAATTAGGCTAGCAAATATTCCATAAATTGATGGCCAGTGTTCTCTATGATTTGAACATGCTTTCTTGCTTCTATTTTTTCTCAGACCATTCCCTACATCAGAAATGTTTTTATTTCACCTCTCACTTACTAGATTTCTGTCTGTCCCTTAAAGTAAGTTAAATTTTATCTCTTCCAGGAAGCCTTCTTTGATCTTTCTTGTTTGTAATGATCTTTCTCTTTTGACCTCTGACCTCACATCATAATTTGTTTTGCATTCCTCTTATTCAATTAACCAACCAATCAATTGAGTATTTATTTATTTAGCCTCTACTATATGCTAGGCATTGTGCTAAGCAGGAGATAAAAAAAGTGGGGAAAAACAATCCCTATCCTCAAAAAAAGGAGAATACAACATGCAAATAAATAGGTGCACAGCTAATTATATACAGGGTAGTGATTGTTGTCCTTCATTCCTGATGAGGACCAAAATGACATCACTCTGTTGGGATCAAGGTACAGTGTGCCCAACTTTATCTGATCAGACCAACAAAGGCTTGGAAAACTTTATCACAGGTCAAGCAGACATATTCCACATGAACATTGGGAGTTCAGGTATCTCTAAATTTGTATATCATGTTTCTTTTGAATTACTGCAATTCTGCTTTGTTTAGAGTCAGTGTCTTCTTTGATTTGAACATATACTGGAATATACTGTATGAAGGTTTCCCATGTATTTGAATCATTGAGAGAGGAGAGGAAAGTAAAATTTTTTTAACTTTATAAGAGCTATGGAATTTAAAACAAATCAGGAAATATATATCTCATCTAACCTTAGCATTTTTTTTTTCATCCAAAACCCTCAGTTCTTTACAAAATTTCATTTTCTTTGTATTAAGTTCTCATTTTGGGATTTGTCATATATTAAGTTCATAGAATTGGAGAAGACTGAGATCATATAGGACATAGGATCATAGATCTAGAGCTTAAAAATGTCTCAGAGATCATGTAGACTAATCTTGTCATTTTACAGATGAGAAAATTTAATCCTCATCCAAGGTCACAAAGTTATTAAGAACTAGAGGCAAATTTGAACCTAGATCTTCTTAGTCCAGATCCAGTGATCTTATAATTCTATCATCATATCTCCTAAGGTTATACAGAGGATACTAATGTGCAAAAGTCAGAATTTGAACCTGACAGAAATTACCATTTTTTTCTATTTATTAATGATCAATTATTAACTTAGGATTGAAGTATTTTTTTCTTTTATTTCCTCCTTCAGGGACCAGCCCTTGCAGTTCATTCAGTCAGTCACTGAGGGATATTGCTGAAAAATTAGATTGCCTAAATTCTCTGGATTCGTGCTCCTTGATCTTTACTTCTATTTAAGATATAATCAGAATTAAGCTTAGTAGAGTTTTTGTCAAAAAGAAATGAGCTCCTATACTTGGAATTTAGGGTGATCTAGATTATGAAAGAGAAAACTAGCCAGAGTGGGTCTGGTTAGAGATGGATTCCTTTGTCCAGATTTCTTGGAGAATCTGAGTCTCATGACCAAGTCACATTCTCAGCAGAAGTTGCTGAGGATTTTTAGTCCACTTTCTAAATTATATGTCAGCTACCTCATTAATTGTTTACTAATCAGAGCTAGTTTTCATCTGTCAATGGCACTTCCTTTTACAAAAGCATTTAAGCATTCAGAGATATTCATGGTTTTGTCTTTCGTTACTGAGAAAGACCATGGGTCATCAATTTATTGAATATTTGCTAGCCTAATTTGAAAATTGATTATTTATTATCCAAAAATTCTATCTCTTACATTTTTTATTTGTCTCAAACCTCTAACTCCAAATCTATCTACTACACAACCAGGTCCAACTTTCCTTCTGTGTTCACAAACTATAAGACTGCTTTACATCTGACATAATTTGCCTTCGTATTTGAGTTGTCCATTAAATAGTGATATCCAGGCAAGAGGGTGCCTCTCAGCTCTGATGAACTAGCTGGGAGAATAAACAACAATCACAAGTCATATACCTTCTTCAATTGAGTTTGGTTGCCTTTTCCAAATTAAACAAAATTTTACCCAACTTTAGGCCTTTTAAAGCAGTGGATCAAACTCAAATAAAAATGGTGGCCACATAGACTTTGAAAATTCCTGAATATTACATATTTACTTAGTTTTGGGATACAATACTATGTTTTATTGTATTTTTGTTTATTTTGTTAAATATTTCCAAATACATATTAATCAGCGTTGAGGAGCACTTAAGAATGTTGAAGCATGCATCCCACAGATCACATGCTTGACTCCTGATTAAAATCAACCAGACCATGATCTATACTCTCTTTTCTCTCTCCTCATCCAAAATGCTTTCAATTACTAGAAAGTTGAGAAAAATTTGACCATTTGGGCCAATGTTCCCTTACTGGTATTCACAGAGTTGGAACTATTCAAAGTATAAAAGAATTTTCACAAATCCTACATAAATAAACATGCTATTTTTTTTTTTTTGCTTGACATTTTGCAGATTGACTTTACATAAGAAACTAATGACCATAAGTAATAAGCTCTTATTGCAAGAGTAAGGTGTTTTGATTTAGAAGGTGTTTTTCCATAAGGATGAAGGGTGCAAACTGAGAAGTCTCATAAGAGAAATGAAGAATGCATTATTTTTTTACTTTACTTTTCAAAATAAGCCCTCAGGATTTAGGAGTTAGAATTTAGAATGTACCATATAATTCAATATCTTCACTTTATAGACAAGGAAACTGAGGACAAAGAACAAAAAGGATCTACTTATGATCAAATGAGCATATATATGTTCTTACTATGGTGTTAGAATGTTTCTTTGATAATTCCTTTTTCATGTAACTGACAAAATAGTATTCCTAAAGCACATATCTGATCATATCACTACAGTCCTCAAAAATCTTCAATACCTCCCTCTTGCCTATAGGATAAAAAACAATAAATTCTGGCATTTAAAACTTCTCCACAGTCTGACTTCTACTTCATTTCCCCCTCTTATTTTGTATTATTTCTCATCATACATACTTCATTCTGGTCAAATTGGTCTGCTGCTAGCTTCTCACACATGGCATTCTATCTTTTATTACCATGTCTTTGTGTAGGTGGTCTCTCATTTTTGTCATGTTTTTTTTTTCCTTCACACATCTATTCTGGCTTTCTTCAAAGTCTTGCTCAGGTATAGATCTAGCTATATTTTTCAAGGAACTTTTCTTGATCCCTTCCCCTCTATCCTCTTTTCCTTTTGAAATTATATTGTGTCTAGTTTCTAATATTTCATTTGTACATTGACTCTATTCAGAAAAATGCAATTTCCTTGACAACAGGGACTGTTCCATTTTTTGTCTCTATAACCCTATTGTCCAGCCCATTTGTCTTGCTTAAGTGATATTTAATAAATATTTATTGACTTATATTTACCCTTACATTACCCCTGTGAAATAGGAAGGACATGCATTAAGTTTTCTTTGGAAAGATGAGGGAAAAAATGGCACAGGAAACATATAACTTGGCAATAATCATAAGACAATTGAGGTGGGATAGAACTGGTTGTCAGAGTTTTTGATTCCCAGTACAGCAATCTTTCTATATTGATGCCTTGATGCCTTACATAGATTCTTAGAAATCAAATAAAAGAGTTAATGTGATCCATTTTAGTAGGTGAGTAAATGAAAAGCCAGAAAAAGGCTTTTCCAAGATTTATCCAAGAACATTTGTATGAGTTAGAGGCAGAGCTTGGACTATAGGCCTTAATCCTTCCTAATGCAGTGCATATTCCAATGTCATATTGAAACAGTATATTGCCTAGTAGAACACAGCTTTGACTATTTTCTAGAAACAATCACAATATTGAGGAGTTAATGACAATTTGAGAGCAAATCAGAAACATCCTTTTCAGTACTTGCAATTCAATGCAGTTAGTGCTTAATAAATGCTTGTTGTTTGATTGATTGTAGCCAAGTCTTACAAGAAGCCTGAAGAGAAGACTAGAGGAAGATATGGTCAATATCTTCAAGTATTACAAGTCTTACAGAAGATGAATTAAATTAGTTTGGCCTGTCTCCAGGGGTCAGAGCTAAGAACAATGAGTGTGAGTTGTAGAGAAATAGATTTTGGCTCCAGATGATGAGAAATGACCTTATAATTAGAGTTGTCTAAAAGTAGAATGAATTGCCTCAGGAGGTGTTGGGCTCTCACTCATTGGAAGTCTTCCAGCAGAGTCCTGGAAATCATTTACTGGGGACTGCTATAGAGAAGATTCATGCTAAGGTAAAGTTAAGAAGGTAAAATCACTTCTGAGTGATCTCTTCATTTCTGATGGTCTAGGAAATGAGTGTGTGTGTGTGTGTGTGTGTGTGTGTGTGTGTGTGTGTGTGTGTGTGTAATTCTTTATATCCACTAAATTTAATACAAATTCTTATTTTGAGATCTTACCAGCCCTACAAATATTCTTGCTCCTGCTGAAACTTCCATATGACATGTATTTTGTTATTGGCTTTTGTTCAAACCTGAAAAGTAACTGCAAATCCTAGAATAAACAGCCTGAGAGGGTCCACCTTGCAGAAGAACAGATATATCACAGCATACTGGATAGACTTAGATCTGAAGTCACGAAGACCTAAGTTGCCTCTGATACTCCCAAGTTTCACTGTCTGGGGCACATCACTTCAGTTCTCAGTATTTCTGTTATGTAAGTTGTATTGGGATGTCCTCTCTTCACATCTCTGGCTTCTTTGCTTCCTTCAGGTTTTAGCTAAAGTTGTAACTTCCAAAAGAAGCCTTTTCCTACCCCTCTTCATTCTAGGCATTCTTTCTGAGACTACTTCCAATTTATTCCATCTATATCTTGTTTGTACATAATTGTTTGCATGTCGTCCCCCTCTTCACTCCTACCTTTTTCTCCTTAGACTATGAGGTCCTTAAGAGCAGGGGACCTTTTTTTGCCCTTATTTGTATCCCTATCACTTAGCACAGGGCTTGACACATGTAAATGCTTAATAAATGCTAGTTGATTGACTGTAAAATGAATGAATTGAACTTGGTAGCCTCTCTAAGGTCCTTTCCAGTTCTAAATTTGTGACTTAAGATAAACATGCTCCAGGAAATATAATGGGATATATTGATAGCAATACTAAATAGTTTTTAAAAATATAGCAAGAAGGGAATCAACTGTAAAGAACTCTGAACAAAATAGTCCTCATAGCAGCAAGACAACAGGACTAGAAAACAGCTGGAGAGGAAAGTAGAGCTGCTCAGCAGGTCTTACCTGGCAAAGTGAGTATAAGGGCTGGTGCCAAAACACCTTGAGCCTAGTAGACTCCTAGTAAAGCAGAACACTATTAACATATCCAAGAATAATGCCTATCTACCTGTCCAGACACCTGCTCTTCTCCCAATTTCATTATCAGAAATTGGATCCAAAAGACATAGCATCTCATAGTTTTCACCTGTATACACTTAACTTGTATTTTTCCTGATTTTGCTCCCTCCTTCTAGTCCCCATATCTTTATTCTCTGAATGTATTCAACTTAAGCTCAACTCAATTCATTTAACCAAAACTTGCCTTTTAGTAGAGGTGTGGGATAGTGGAGAGTGCCATGGCTTAATGATATCATCACCTTAGGCAAACCATTTAACCTCTCTGGATACAAATTTTCTCTCTGCTTCTCCCTCTCTTCTCTCTCTATTTCTCCTACTTCTCCATCCCCTTTCTTCCTCTTCTATCTCCCCTCTTTTCTTCCCCCTTTCTCTCTTTTCTTTCCATGTTTCTTCCTTCTCTCCTCCTCTTTGCACTTCTAGGTCTCATCTCCTTATCACCTCCCTAAAGCATCTTATCCTTGGACTTCTAGTAAGCAGATAATAATAGAGGGAAGGGCATATTTTCCCTCTGCTACTGTGGAAGCTATTCAAAATATATTGCAACAAGAACATATACTTGACTAGGCAAGCCTATACCTTAGGCCAACCATTCTGCTTTCTCAAAGAGAAGACATGTGCTGCAATGGTATGGTAAATAGAGTATCAGCAAAACATCTTTTCCATAAACATAAGATACGCTCTTTAGAAAACATAGACAATGTAAGTGAAATGAGTAATCTTTTTCTATGCTATAAGCAGTGAAGCATGATATAAAAGTACGTTTTATATATGTGCGTAGATAAATGGATAGATAGCTATCTATATCTACATCTATATCTATATTTATATCTATATCTATCTATCTATCCTTATCTCATCATAAATTTCCTACAATGAGAAAAGCACTTTAAATACAAAAGGTTCATACATGCATATTAACAAATAAAGAAGTATAAAACAATAACTCATTACACATCTCATAACCTTATGAAAAGTAGAGAGCCAACTTTGTGGAACTGCTGACATGAATATTTCATTGTTATCTCAGATCAATGTTGTCTAAGTATTCAAAAGATTCAGATCTCTTGGTCAACCAAGCATATTTGGGCCTTTTTAAGTCACAGCAATCTCCTGATAATGATGCTTCTCCTCTGAAAGGTGATACTATAGTGGGATCTCTTGCCATGTAGCCAGCACCTGACTCAGGGACTATTCACCTCTCAAATCTACATGGGGACAGAACTATCTACTTCTCAAAATCACTGATTAATGCTAAAAGGAACAAATCAGAAAGCAAAAGAAGGCAGTCAAGAACTCAGACTCATTAAAGCAAGCATATATTCTTTCTACCAGATTTTTATAGTGGCCATTGCTTCTGGGGTTGTGGGAGATGACTGAGATTGTGGTCATTAAGAAATCTCTTCTCTCATCATGCTAGAAGAGGTAAGGATAGGAAGTTCTAGAAGAATCCTATAAAAGAGAGCAAGGGACAGCTGACTTTGCTCATTTTCTTTGATAGATTATGAGAGTTTGGCCCTTCCTGATCCTAATTATTTTTGATCCACTCTCCAATCACTGATGAACAATCACAGATTGCAGCATCTTCCTAGCAAGAGTCAGGATAGTTAGTAAAAAAATCAGAGTGCATAACCCAGGCCAGATATCATTCCTATTACACATCAAAAGAAAAAGTAAAGTAGATGACCTTTAAATTTTTCCTTATATTTTTAAATCTTTTGCTTCTTTAATCTGGGAATAGGCAAATTCCCTGATTTTTTTTTTTTTTTTTTAAGAAATGCCAATGAATTTGACTTTAGTTTCTCCAAATTTTTAGAATATTGTGAAAATTTTAAAAAGTAAAAAGTGATTATTAAGAGCTCTCAGAGCTTGTTAAGAACAAAATATTGCTGAGTTTTTGCTCATACCACAGCTGGGTACTACATTCAAGTCTCAGTACTTATGAGAAGGAATACTAGTGGCAAAGGGCAATATTATTGCATGTTAAGAAGAGAGAGCAGATGATGACATGATTGCAGGGAAATATTATGGTATAGTAGAAAGAGCACTTTCATATCTTAGTTTTGCTACTTTCCTAATGCAATCATGGTCAAGCCTCTAAATCTCAATTTCCTTATCTGTCAAATGAGTAGGGTAGACTAGATAGATGATCTCTAGCCACCCTTTGGTATATGAGATTAAGTTGAAGAAAATAATGATCTTTAATCTAGAAATGAGAAGATTTACTGGGAAAATTAAAGTTGCCTTCACATTTTTGAAAGGCTGTCAAGTAGAAAAATAATTCTTTTTACCTCCAGGGGAAGTACAAGAAGCAGAGGATCCAGAAATAAGAGAGTTCAGTTTTTTCCATGAAACAAAACTTCCTAGTGCTTCAATAAGTACTATAAAAATAAATATGATAGTATTTATTATAACAATAAACATAACTTTTTAATCACCTCTTATGTGCTAGGGACTAGGCTACTTGCTGCCCCAGGGTCTCAAGAGAGAAATGAGTTGCTCATTCCTGCCCATTTTTAAGCAATGGCTGGATGGCCACTTGTTGGTGATACCATTGAGAGAATTCTAGTTCAGATATATTGATTATCCACTGAGATTTCTTAATTTGATGATTCTCTAATAGGTGATGACACTTATAAGAAAGCACTGTAATACTGAGGAAGTAACTAAGTGGTGCAATAAATAGATGTTGGACTTAGAATGAAGAAGTCCTGACTTCTAATCCTACATCAGAAACTTACTATCACACCAGGCAAGTCACTTGACTTCTGATTCATATGCAAAATAAGGATACTAATAGGCCCTTCCTCCCAAGGTTATATATCTAGTAAGTATCTGAGGTCACATTTGAACTCAAAAGGAATCTTCCTGATTCTAAGTCCAGTGCTCTATCCACTGTGCCATCCTGAACTAGGACCCACTTTTGGTATGACCAGTTAAACTAAACACTACATATTAAATTTCATAACTGAAGGTCCATGAATCATATCTGAGAGTTTCTTTATTTCAATAAGCTGATGCATTGGAGACACCACAGGTAGGTTTAGTTCAGATAATATTATAATTTCCTGAGGTGGTTTTTGCTAAGGATCAGGGACCCTCTGAGACAGAGCTAAGACATAAAACATGGAGATAGTCCTGAGTGATTTAGGAGGTCAGCATTTTCTTACTTCTAATGAGTAGCATTTAAATACTTCCTCCTTTAAAGAAAAAAGATAATGAGAATTTCAGCATCTTCTTTCTTGTTAAGGGCACAGGAATGAGAGGATTATTTCACATAAATAGTTCTTTTTTTCACTTTTAATGCTCTAAGATTTCTAACTCATCATCAGCTCCAAAATGTATTCACTTTTAATATGATAAACAAACAGTCCTTTAGCAACAATCATATATGGGTCTCCAGGTAGAATATTATTTGAATAAAGAATTTGGGTAATTTATCATGACTTTTTAATTATGAGATGAATTTGAGGTGCATTTAGCTTCTCAATTAAGTTTAGGTTGATTTTGAATTTTATCAGGCTACCTGCCAAACCAACATTTACCCCTGTGGGGGTGGGGATCCAGGGAAAGGGGATGGAAACTGCTTCTCTTTTCCTGTCCACTCATTCTCAGTTGCTAAGACTCCAATAGAAGCAGAGCTGTTTAGCACTAGGTTTTTTGGTTCAATATTTCAGTATCCCTGGTCCTCCTTGTGAAATCATCCAATGGGAGAGAAATCATCTAAATATATTTACTGCTAGCAACATACTAATAGGTCCAGATGAATATGAATGAATAATACCACAATAATTTTACTTTTCACTATTTAGAAGTTATCATTTATATGTGAAATACTTTAAGTAATTTGAGACCATTGTGATGAGATAGGTTGGCAGAGAAAGCCTGAAATACTGATAAGATTACAATGCTTCCTGAGCCAAGCAAGGAAGGACCCTAATGGGGATCAGTGCAGCCTTACAGTTCCACATCTGTGGAAATCTTGGAAGAAATTCCACTTTACTATATCCAATCAGAGAGCAAAATTATGATATCAAATCCCCAAGGTTAAATTTACCTTATAAATCTGTCCATGGCCTATGCCATCTTTGTAGGCATAACCTCTACTTAACTTAGCCTGCCACATTTATGCCTCATGGTATCTTTCTCTTTTTTTATAGTTAACTCTTTTAGCTTCTCTATGGATTTAGCCTGTTAGTCAATGGTGTATGCCTACCTCATGGCATATCCCCTTTCTTCTGGTTAATTGTGAAGTGCACTGAATAATTTATATTTTCCATTGTTAATTGTTAAGTCCTTGACTTATTAACTATATGCCCTCCCAAATCTATTTCATTTTTACTATTCCTGGTGCCTATTTTTATCTCTTCATTGTGTCTATAACTTATTCTTATAAATAAAGATACCTTTGGCAAGGAGAAAGCCACTGTGAATTCTTCATATGTGAATTGCAACTGAACACCAAAATTTGGTGCCCAACCTCATCTTTTAGTCCTCACAATGGAAATATACAATAAATTTGAAAATATTTCATCTATTTTTTAATGTAATAGAATAGCAAAGGCTAAGAAAGTATATATATATATATTTATTTATTTTAAGGGTTTTTTTTAATTTTCAAATATATGAAAAAGAGTTTTTAACATTGAAAACTCCTTGTCAAAACCTTGTGTTCCAACTTTTTTCTCCTTCCTTTCCTCCTATCCTCTTGCTTAGACAGCAAGTAATCTAATATATGTTAAACTTGTGCAGCTCTTCTATACTTACTTCCACAATTATCATGCTTCATAAGAGAAATCAGACCAGAAAGAGAAAAAAAAAAAAAAAAAAAAGAGAAGGAAAATAAAAAACCAACAAATAACAACAAAAAGAGTGAAAATACTTTATTATGATCCACACTAAGTTCCCACAGTTCTTTTCTGGATGCAGATGTCTTTTTCTATCACAAGTCTATTGGAATTTGCCTGAATCACTTCATTGTAGAAAAGAGCCACATCCATCAGGATTGGTCATCACCTAATCTTGTGGTCATGTACAATGTTGTCTTGGTTCTACTCACTTCACTTAGCATCAGTTCATGTTAATCTTTCCAGACCTTTTTGAAATCATCCTACTGATCGTTTCTTATAGAACCATATATATACCATTCATATACCATAACTTATTCAGCCATGGGCTGCCACAAACATTTTTGCACATGTGGGTCTCTTTCCCACTGAACAAGATGAGATGAGCTCTTTCAAGACAGTTGTGAAAATTGAGTAAGGCTTCATCTACTTCAGAATTTGAGTAGGCTTGAAGGATTTTGAGGATTGAGTCAAGGACATATTTGAGTCCCCTTCCTGATATCCTCCCGTGACATCATTTCCTCCCTATTTCAGTCAAATATGGGCAACTATGTGCTTATTGGTCAAGTTGAATTTCCTAGGTAGATCTCGTATTTAGAATGTAAGACTCTCAGCCAATGAGGATGAGGGTCAGTGGTGGGAGAGGGTATTTGTGTTAGGGATTAAAGATGCTAATCCTGACCACAAAAGGTGCTTCCTTGCTTTGATTGTCTGCTCGAAGGGTGGGACACCAGATTCTTGTGAGAACTACAATAAACTTTGCTTTGCTTCTAGAGAGAGCCTCTCCAGCTTTTTTATTAAATGGTGATCCCTCACCATTTCTGTATCACACACCTCCTTTTAGGATCTCTTTGGGATAGAATCCCAGTAGAAATACTGCTGGATCAAAGGGTATGTACAATTTGATAACTTTTTCAGCATAGTTCCAAATTGCTCTCCAGAATGGTTGGATCCATTCACAGTTCCACCAACAATGTATCACAATGTTCCAGTTTTCTCACATACCCTCTAACATTCATCATTATCCTTTCCTGTCATCTTAGCTAATTCTTCATCTGAAAATTGTCTATTCATATCCTTTGACCATTTATCAACCAGAGAATGGCTTGAACTATTAATAAATTTGAGTTAATTCTCTATATATTTTAGAAATGAGCTCTTTAACAGATCCTTTAGATGTAAAAATGTTTTCCCAGTTTATTGTTTCCCTTCTAATCTTTTCTGCATTAGTTTTGTTTAGACAAAAGCTTTTTAACTTAATATAATCAAAACTATTTATTTTATGATCAATAATGATCTCAACTTCTTCTTTGGTCACAAATTCCTTCCTCCTCCACAAATCTGACAAGTAAACTATCCTATGTTCTTCTAATTTCTTTATAATATCATTCTTTATGCCTAAATCATGAACCCATTTTGATCTTATCTTGGTATACAGTGTTAAGTGGGTCTATGCCTACTTTCTGCTATACTAGTTTCCAATTTTCCCAGCAGTTTTTGTCAAATAGTGAATTCTTATCCCAAAACCTGGAGCCTTTGGGTTTGTCAAATACTAGATTGTTATAGTCATTGGCTATTTTGTTCTGTGAACCTAATCTATTCCACTGATTAAGTTCTCTATTTCTTAGCCAATACCAAATGGTTTTGATGATCGCTGCTTTATAATATAGTTTTAGATCTGGTACATTAGGTCATTAGCTTTTCTCTCCATTAACTTCTTTGAAATTCTTGACCTTTTGTTCTTCCAGATGAATTTTGCTGTTGTTTGTTTGTTTGTTTGTTTGTTTTCTTTTTTTCCTGGTTCAGTAAGAGAGTTTCTTGGGAGCTTGATTGGCATAGCACTAAATAAATAGATTAATTTAGGGAGTATTTTCATCTTTATTATAATTACTTGACCTATCCACGAGCACTTGGTATTTTTCCAATTGTTTAGATCTTACTTGATTTGTGTGGAAAGTGTTTTATAGTTTTGCATATATAGTTTCTGACTTTCCCTTGGCAGATAAATTCCCGAAATTTTATATTATTAATAGTTATTGTAAATGGAATTTCTCTTTGTATCTCTTGCTATTAGATTTTGTTAGTAATATATAAAAGTGCTGATGATTTTTATGGGTTTATTTTGTATCCTGCAATTTTGCTAAAGGTGTGGATTATTTCTAATAGCTTTTTAGTAGAATCTCTGGGGTTCTCTAAGTATACCATTATATCATCTGCAAAGAGTGATAATTTGGTTTTCTCATTACCTATTCTAATTCCTTTAATCTCTTTTTCTTCTCTCATTACCAAGGCTAGCATTTCTAATACAATATTGAATAGCATTAGTGATAGTGGGCAACCTTGTTTCACCTCTGATATTTTTGGGAATGGTTCTAGTTTATCACCTTTATATATGATGCTTGCTCATGGTTTAAAGGAAACCATGATGATTTTAAGGAAAAATCCATTTATTCCTATACTCTCTAGTGCTTTTAATAGGAATGGATGCTGAATTTTATCAAATATATATTCCATGAACTGCCAAGAAGAAAGTGTACTCCTTTCTGTCTCCATTCAATTTTCTCCAAAAATCTATTATATCTAGTTTTTCTAATATTCTATTTACCTAATTTCTTTCTTATTTATTTTGTGGTTTGATTTATCTAGTTCTGAGAGAGCAAGGTTGAGGTCTCCCACTATTATAATTTTGCTGTCTATTTCTTCTTGCAACTCACTTAATTTATCCTTTAGAAATCAAGATGCTATACCAATGGGTACATATATGTTTAATATTGATATGGCTTCATTATCTATGGTACACTTTAGCAAGATATAGTTTCCTTTAATTAGATCAATTTTTGCTTTTGCTTTATCTGAGATCACAATGGTTACTCCTGCTTTTTTTTTTTTTTTTTTTTTTTACTTCACTTGAAGCATAATGGATTCTGCTCCACCCTTTTACCTTTATTTTGATTGAAACAGACCTTTTCTGTTCTGTTTCTTCCCATAGATTCTCTGCTACATGGAGTCTGCACTGCTACACTGAGACTGTACCACCCTGGGACTCTGAGCTGTCTGCATTGGCATTTATACTCAGCTGGTTGCGGTGGCTGCCTCCCTCCCATTTCCAATTGAAATAGACTTTTTCTGGTGATCTTCAAAATTATCTTCTGCTGACAATTTGTTTCATTCCCAATATTTGTGGTCTGCTGTTCCAGAGCTAATTCAAAGTCTGGCTTTCATAATTATTGTGAGGGTTGAAGAGAAGGTCAGAGAGAAATATGTGTTGTTTCTGCCATCTTGGTTACACCCTTGGAAGTCCAGCAAAACTAAATATTTAAATAAATTTTAAAATCATCATATAAAAATAAAATAAAATTAAATCATCATATATAAAACTAGTCTCCAGTTTTCTGCTTCCTTTTTAAAAGTTTGCATTAATTTTAATAAGATGTTTTAATGTGCTACTTATTTCCATGACACCTTCTGGTTTCTTTTTCTTTGGGGATTTTTAAAAAATGTCATTTCTGTTAAATTTTTATCTAGTCATGTCTGTGAATACATATAAGTTTCAAATAGTGTTTTTGTCCACAGATCTCAGAATGTTTAAATTTCAAAGCTTCAAGGAATTTTAGTGGATATCTAGTTCAATTTACAACCCTTCCCTCACGAAACAACTACAAAAAAAAAAAGCCTGAATTATTTGCATAACATTTTCCTCATTGCATCTAGACAAAGATGACAATGCTTTTCTTCATGGTAGAAGAAAAGAACTGGCTGAATTTTTGAGAGGTTTGGAAAAGCTCCCTTCCCTCTAAACCAATGGGAAGAGTCTTTCAGACCACTTCTGAAATAGAAGAAGAAAGGGAACTTTTAGAAGGTAGATGTGCAGAGCAAAATTGGTCTTCTAGTAAATTAATTTCCAGCTTACCCTCCTAGAGTGGTTGGCACGTTTTTCCTTGGGTGAAATGAGATTCTTGCCAGTGGACTCCAACGACTGGAGCAGAGAGAGATACTGATGAGGTTGGTCACTAATTGAGGAGAGAGGTAAGAAATAATGGGGTTCAGTAGCAATTCCTAGTTCAAAATACAAGGCTCAAGATACAAGGCATATGGGGAGGAATACACAATAGTTTTCTTCTTGCCAAATGGCAGCTTTATTTGTGAGAAGATGTTATAGACAAAGAGAAAAGGAAAAATAAATACCATAAGTGGTAAATATGAAATATATTGGGGAGATCATGTAGTTAACAAGAAAAGGGGTTTAACAATTAACAATAGAAAAAGACAAGTTCCCCAGTGAAACTCACAATTAACCAGGATAAAGGGAATAAGTTATGAGGTGAGAGTATGCCACTAAATGGCAGAATACATCCATAGAGGAGTTTAGCACCCTAAAAGACTTAATTAACTATAATAAGGAGAAATACACCATGAGAAATGGGGGAGAGGGTGAGCAGGACACCAATAGGCAAAATGCCATGGTGGGCTAAAGCAAAGATGACATAGACCATGGCATAGGCAGATTTAGGGGAAACTTACCCTTGGGTTTTTGACATCTTAGTTTGACTCTCTGACTGGATACAGTGAGGTGGAGCTTCCCAAGACTTCTGTAACGTGCTCTCCTGGCAGTTACAATTACTAGTCTGTCCTAGACCCACCAGAGTACCTTTGACCACTGTCCTTTGCAGTGTGAACTCTACCCGGCTCGCCTCCTCTGAGGCCTTCAAAGGTCTCTGGCCACAATCTCTTGAATCTATAGCTTAATAACCGGTAGCACACTCAAAAACAGCCACGTGTAATCTTAAAAGCCTTTATTATACCTACTCACATAATGCCTTAACTGATGCCCTGACTTGTTGGTTCCCGAGTGAACACCTGGTCAGAAGACCCATGTGTTCACTACCAAAACCCTTACCTCTTTTGGCTATTCATCTTGGCTTGGCCACCCAGGCTAGGAAGCCAAGGTGAAGAAGGCCAGGTTAAAGAGGGTGATTGCTGCCTGCAGTGGGCTTACATAGGGCCTGTGAGGTCACACACACAGCCAATCAGCGAGAGAGTCACCCATTACGAAGCTATCTCACTATGGCCAGGATCCCGCCCAAGGGCAGTCCTAATATCCACAGAAATTACTTCCGGACCACTCAATCTCCCGATTTGCTGTGGCACCCATTTAAAGGCCCCTTACAGACTTCCACAGGGGTAGAACTGTAAGGCTGAGCTGATCCTCACCAGGGCCCTTTCCTGCTTGCCTCAGAAAGTATTATATATTTTTTAGCCTTTTTATTTTCAAAACATGCACAGATAATTTTTCAACACTGACCCTTGCATAGCCTTGTGTTTTAGATTTTCCCCTCCTTCTCCCCAACCCCTCCCCTAGATGGGAAGCAATCCACATATGTTATACATGTTAAAATATACGTTAAATCCAATATGTGTAAACAGATTTATGCAATTTTCTTGTTGCACAAGAAAAGTCAGATCAAAAGGAAAGAAAATGAGTAAGAAAAAAATGCAAGAGAACAACATCAAAAAGAGTGAAAATGTTATGTTGTGGTCCATATTCAGTTCTCACAGTCCTCTCTTCATCACAAGGTATTGGAACTAGCATTGACCATCTCATTATTGGAAAGAGTCACATTCATCAGAATTGATCATTGTATAATATTGATGTTGCCATGTACAATGATTTCCTGGTTCTGCTCATTTCAAAAGTTCTTAGAATCTACAACTCACACTCTGGGGCCTTATAGACAGAGCTTTGATATGATGCTATCAATTCTGATAGGAATAAAGTAGGGAAGCAAATGAATTACTTCACTAAGATATCCATCCTATTTCACTTTTAGATTACTCAAACTGTTAGGAAGTTTTGAGAAGTTATTATTTATTTTTTCTTACTTCAAGATGAAATTTGCCTTGTATAGATGACCATCACAACTGATCATGCTCTTTGTGTATAAACAGAACAAGTTGAATCACTCAATTTTTCAATGTTATTTCTAAATGGATTTCCCAGGACTGGCATATGAGTCCAGATATAGACTGACCAGTACTATCATCTCCTTTTTTCTGAAAGTTATATCTTTCTTAATGCAGCCCAAGCTCTCATTAGCTTTTTTGGTTTCTCTCACTTTGTATGTTTCTTCATGTCTCCTTATGTTTTTTAAATTTTTGTTATTTTCTATGGCCCAATAATATTCTTTACATCAATATATCTTATCTTATTTAGCGATTCCTCATTATCAAACCAATTAATTATTTCCTTTTTGATACTGTAGACATAGCTGTTACAAATATATATTTATTAACGATCAAAAAAATCTTATGTAAGAGTTACATATAAGCATTAACATATTTGAAAATATGTACTTTGTTGTATAACATAACTAAAATTTTCCTCATTGTAAATATCCATGAGGGAAAATTCTTTTAAGTTCTCATCACTGTTTTTCTTTCCTTTTTTTTTTTCTTTTTAAAAATTTTATTAAAGCTTTTTATTTACAAAACATATGCATGGGTAATTTGTCAACATTCACCCTTGCAAAACCTTCTGTTCTAAATTTTCCCTTCTTTCTCTTCCGCCCTTCCCCTAGATGGCAGCTGCAATACATGTTAAATATGTTAAAATGTATGTCAAATCCATTATATGTATACATATTTATACAGTTATCTTGCTGCACAAAAAAAAATGGAATCAAGAAGGAAAATAAAACTGAGAAAGAAAACAAAAAGCAAGCAAACAACAACAGAAAGAATGGAAATGCTATGTTGTAGTCCACACGCACTTCCCACAGTCCTCTCTCTGGGTATATATACATGGCTCTCTTCATCACTGCACAAGTGGAACTGGTTTGAATCAAATCATTATTGAAGAGAGCCACATCCATCAGAATTGATCCATTGTTATTGCCATATATAATGATCTCCTGGTTCTGCTCATTTCTCTCAGCATCAGGTCATGTAAGTCTCTCCAGGTCTTTCTGAAATCATCCTGCTGGTCTTTTCTTACAGAACAATAACATTCCATAACATTCATATGCCATAATTTATTTATCCATTTTCCAATTGATGGGCATCCATTCAGTTTCCAGTTTCTAGCTACTACAAAGAAGGCTGCCACAAACATTTTTGGACATGTGGGTCCTTTTCCCTCCTTTAAGATCTCTTTTCACCACTGTTTTTCTACACATTTCAAAGAGCTTTATCTTCCTCTCCCCCCCACTAAATTCTCCACCCATTTTATAAGTGAATTTGCATTGTTCATCGAATAAGTTTTACAATGCATCTACAAGCTTTGAACTGTTGTTTGTCCTTCCTTCCTGAAGAGGAGCAGTGGAATCTGGAATATGATCTTGTCTAGAAAGTGAATAGAATTTAATTGAGATGGAACTGTACTAAGTTCTCAGAATCACTCTCTGCTGAGCCACTGGAATACAGTAGTAAGATGTAGTTTCAGAGGACTGGAAATGGCTTTAGATGCAGTGGGAGGCCTTACCTATTTAAGCTTAGGTCTTTCCTTTATCTTTGATACTGAACTATGTGACTGGATGTCTTTAACCAAATGCTTAATGTTCACCATTTGGCAAATGAATAGAATGTGTTTCTTTTTGAGGTATGGTTTAGATAAGATATTGTGAGGTTGTTTCTTCCTCATGATCTTTGAAAGCATTGCTTCAACCCTTTAAGAGCTTAAAATCAAATCTCTTTTACTCACGGTTTTCCCTATGCCTAGAATTTCTGTCTTTCCCATTTTCAGCTAATATGTCAGTATTGACTTAATCTTTACCTCCAGCCAGATTTTCACATAAGCTCAGGAATTGTAGCCCATGGAAAATGTCCATTTTGATAGTCTTAAATTCTATTTCTGACCTAAAAGCTTTTTCTCTGTCATTTTATTAGCAGCCCTGAGACACCTATCAGGCACAGCTGGTACCCAACAAAGGCCTCTTAAGATTATTATTATTATTATTAATTATTATTATTATTATTATTAGTTTTAAAGTAATGCAGTTTTCCTTTACCTTAGTTTAAGTAGCAATTTTCTGTTCTTTAAATAACTTGCACAAGCTAATTAGAAGCTAGTAAAGGCAGCTGAAACAGTGTGAAATTAGGCATAATGAATTATTCATGACATGTGTTTGCAATTGCCTTGGAGAGGGTTTTCCATTTTAGGGAAATACTTAATAAAGAGAGGATGAATTCCTTTTTCTTCCCTCCCCCACATTGGTTTCCCTCAAAATTGGCAAAAATTATTCTGGTGAATTGTGCTGGAGCAGAATTCAGGGACACTTCTTGGGATCTGAGATCATTACAGACAGAAGGAGTCTTAGAATTTATAAAATATCAAATATTAGTCTAGGAGCAGGCCTCAGAAATGATTTAGTCCATCCCTCAGATTTTACAGATGGTTAAACTGAAATAGTACAAAAAAGAAAAAGCTTGATTGGAGGTTGGGAAGACCTTGTTCAAATACCCTCTGACAAATCCCCTGGGGAAGGCCTTTACATTTTCAGTGCCCAAGGCAATTCTCTAGCAGATGCTGACCTGCTTTCATTGAAGGAGTTTCTTTACCTGGAGTTTCCCAGTGAAATCACAATTCTGATCCAAAGGAAACAAACATAAGAAAACAACTGAAACTCAAATAGGGGAAAAATAACTTTTCCAAGGTCTTACAGTCTAATTTCCAACACTTCCACCTAAAAGAAAGTGAGATGATCTTATGCCTATATAAGCATCCTTCAAGCATTTGTGATTTTCCCATTATGGGCATCCATCAGCATCAGAGAATACAGGCAAGAGCCCTTCCCAGATACCTTAGAACCTTTAATAGATCTTCAGGAGGAATTATTGAAGCCACATGGAAATACAGTGTGAGCCTCTGACAAATCTCTCTTAACTGTGTAACATACAAAAATGCTGGTGACAGAGAATCTGCTAAAAACCTTTCTAATGTGGAAGGCCTGATATAGTTATGCATCTTTTTCCTTTTTTTCTTTTTTCATTTGGGTTTTCTTTTATAATAGCTTTTTTTTTTTCAAAATACATGCAAAGATAATTTTCAACATTCACTCTTTTGTAAAACTTTATATCCTATATTTTTCTCCTTCCCTCTTTATCTTCACCCTCTTTTAGATAGCAAGTAATTTAAGATAGGTAAAACATGTGCAATTCTTCTAAACTTTTTTCCACATTTATCATTCTGCATAAGAAAAATCAGATGAAAAAGGAAAAAAAATGAGATGGAAAAAAACAAGCAAGCAAATAGCAACAACAAAAGGTGAAAACTATGTTGTGCTCTACATTCAGTCCCCATAGTCCTCTCTCTGGATGCATACTTTATTTTTTTTAATTATTAAATAATATTTTTCCCCAATTACATTTCAGGAAAATGTTTAGCATTCATTTTTACAAGATTTTGAGTTCCAAAATTTTCCTCCTCCCTCCCCTCTCCTCTTCTGAAGATGGTAGGTAGTTTGATGTATTTCAATTCTCTGATGAATTCAATTCAATTCGCCTCCTTCAGGGAAAGAATACCAAATACAGAAAAAAGTAAGTTTTATGCTCTTAGTCCAACACAGTCCTTCCCATCAGAACTCAGATTGGTCCAAGATCTTCTGGGTTACACTTTTCTTACCTACCCCTTACATATTACTCCTAGATATGTTCCCCTCCCTAGCTGTATAGAAAATGAAAGAGACTGGCACTACATAGCATTTCCAATCCCTCTGTTTTTGTCTGTTTACATTTCTGATTTCCTTCAGAGGTTAATTGCTCATTATTTCAAAGTCCAATTCTTTTTGTGCAATAAAATAACTGTATGGATATGATGAGGGTTGGAGTCCCTTTAAGATTCCTAATTGCCCAATCCATGACTGACCTTGATTCACAAATCCTGGTCAAAGGCACCCTTTGAATATCCGGGCCCAGCCCCCCACTCTCAGCTCAGCTTCCCCCAGCCCTCACCTGATCTGGGCTAACTGAAAAGCCTGCCAGAACTGGGTACCACCCATCATCTTTTGGGTATAAAAGAAACAAGCTGGAATGCCCTCATTGCAGGAGCCCTCCCAGCCAACACATGGTATCCTTTCAGCCATGTAAGGGTCCCTGCCCGCCAAAGGTCACCTTTGGCCCTGGTGTCTTTCTAACTGAGATTTACTTCCAATAAACCTTTTATTTATCAATCTAGGTTTTCGGGCCTGTAAATTCATTTTACAGGGGACACTGCACCTCATGGGATCTATGCACCGACAGAAAGGGTTCCCCCTTTCCTTTCCCTCATTAGATATTGTTAGGATCCTTACAAGGTGCTAAGTCAGTACTTAACAATTCTCTAGTTCAGAGTTCACACTTTTAAAGGAGTTTACACCTTTAAAGGAGTTCTCTCACTGGTTCCTTAAGGAGTTCCCACAAGCCCATTCTCTAGGAGAATATAAGGAGCCAACATTGAATCTGGAAGGTGTCTGGAATGAGGAAGCTCAAGGAGATTCAGAGCTAGGATTCAGTGGATTCACAAGTCTAAAGGAAAAGCCTGGAGATTCACATCTAGGATTGAATTCTGGGAAACCCACAATCCCATACTCTTGGAGGCAGAGTCTGATTCATTTCCACGTTTACCTTCATGCTGTCTGGAGGCTTTCTGACAGGAAAAGATTCAAGACTTTGAAGCCTACAATACAGGATATGGACTTTAACTCCTGGTTGCGTTTTGGGGATTAAAACTAAGGCTGCCTCTCCAGAAGCTCCCCAAGAATCCTGCCCCCAAGAGAATGATTACAATCTAGAGACAACAGAACTTTACAGGATATGAATACATATATTGTATTTAACATATACTTCAACATATTTAACATGTATTGGTCTACTTGCCATTTGGGGCAGGGGAAGGAGGGGAAAAATTGAAACAAAAGATTTTGCAATTGTCAATGCTGAAAAACTACCCATGCATATATCTTGTAAATAAAAAGCTATATTAAAAGAAAATGAAAGTTGTTGGGAGAAAAAAGAGCAAGGGAAGGAGGGAGAAAGGAGAGAGGGTAAGGAGAAGATTTCAATTTTCATTAAGATTTTGTGATTTAAATTTAGCAGTACATTGGAATTGTAGAAAGGAATTTGTAGAGAGGAAAGAAATAAATTTAAACAAACACAAAGTTGAAGAAAATTATATATTTAAGTATATATGCTATTCATGCACAGATAAATATATTGGATATATGCATAAACAGTTTATGTACATACTCACAAGCACACCCAGACACATACATTTTCACAACATATATGTGGGATTGAAACAGAAAAAAAAAATTAATTCCTTCCATAGCTAGAGAACAGTTAACCTATTTCTTCCTTTTTTGATAGGATCACTGCTGGCATCTACCTAGAAATTTGCTGAAATCAGGCAAGTTAAATCCTTTTTCTGAATTCAGGAGAGAAAAATAGATTTTTGAGTAAAAACTGCTGGGTCATCTCAAGGATATACACAAACTCATTTATTTTACATAGTTGATTTCCTTTTGCTGCATAAAATATTTCAAATACTCTAGAAAATTAAAAGTTAATTCAATCCATGCATTAATGATTAAGGATAATTAATTGAGCACAAAAGAAAGGAATTTTCCTAGGAAAAGCGACTGGGACCCAAAGTTATGCTGGGAGATATATAACACAAAATCAGGTCAGGAAAGGTGACCATGATCTATAGTCTTGATGAAAAGTATTAAATAGAAAGTCAGGTGAAGTTAGATTAGAATTAACAAGTTTATCCTCTATAAAGGAGTAGTTTAGAGGCAGGAAAAGAAGTTTGTAGTTTAGTTCAAAGCCAGTCATCAAAAAGCAAGGGAAAACACCTTGTAAAAGAGAAGTGATAGCCTTAGTGAAATGAGGCTTTGGCTTACCTGATGCAATATTTTTTTTTCTTTTTTTTTTTATTATATATATATTTTATAATATTATCCCTTGTATTCATTTTTCCAAATTGCCCCCCCTCCCTCTATTCCCTCCCCCCGACGACAGGCAATACCATACATTTTACATGTGTTACAATATAGTCTAAGTACAATACATGTGTGTGAATATCATTTTCTTGTTGCACAATAAACATTAGAATCCTAAGGTACATGCAACCTGGGCAGACAGATATTAGTGCTAACAATTTACATTCACTTCCCAGTGTTTCTTCTCTGGGTGTAGCTACCCCTGTCCATCATTGATCAACTGGAAGTGAGTTGGATCTTCTTTATGTTGAAGATTTCCACTTCCATCAGAATACATCCTCATACAGTATTGTTGTTGAAGTATACAGTGATCTTCTGGTTCTGCTCATTTCACTCAGCATCAGTTGATTTAAGTCTCTCCAACCCTCTCTGTATTCCTCCTGCTGGTCATTTCTTACAGAGCAATAATATTCCATAACCTTCATATACCACAATTTACCCAACCATTCTCCAACTGATGGACATCCATTCATCTTCCAGTTTCTAGCTACAACAAAAAGAGCTGCCACAAACATTTTGGCACATATATGTTTCTTTCTGCTCTTTAGTATTTCTTTGGGATATAATCCCAGTAGTAGCGCTGCTGGGTCAAAGGGTATGCACAGTTTGATAACTTTTTGGGCATAATTCCAGATTGCTCTCCAGAATGGCTGGATTCTTTCACAACTCCACCAGCAATGTATCAGTGTCCCAATTTCCCCACATCCCCTCCAACATTTGTCATTATTTGTTCCTGTCATCTTAGCCAATCTGACAGGTGTGTAGTGGTATCTCAGAGTGGTCTTAATTTGCATTTCTCTGATCAGTAGTGATTTGGAACACTCTTTCATGTGAGTGGATATAGTTTCAATTTCTTCCTCTGAGAATTGTCTGTTCATATCCTTTGACCATTTATCAATTGGAGAATGGTTCGGTTTCTTATAAATTATGGTCAGTTCTCTATATATTTTGGAAATGAGACCTTTGTCAGAACCTCTGTTTTTAAAAATATTTTCCCAATTTGTTACTTCCCTTCTAATCTTGTTTGCATTAGTATTATTTGTACAGAAACTTTTTAGTTTGATGTAATCAAAATCTTCTATTTTGTGATCAATAATGATCTCTAGTTCTCCTCTGGTAATAAATTCCTTCCTCCTCCACAAGTCTGAGAGGTAGATTATCCTCTGTTCCTCTAATCTATTTATTATCTCCCTCTTTATGCCTAAATCATGGACCCATTTTGATCTTATCTTGGTATATGGTGTTAAGTGTGGATCCATATCTAATTTCTGCCATACTAATTTCCAGTTTTCCCAACAGTTTTTTCCGAATAATGAATTTTTATCCCTAATGTTGGAATCTTTGGGTTTGTCAAAGATTAGATTGCTATAGATGTACCCTTTTTTGTCCTTTGTATCTAATCTGTTCCACTGATCTACCGGTCTATTTCTTAGCCAATACCAAATGGTTTTGGTGACTGCTGCTATATAATATAGCTTTAGATCAGGTACACTTAGACCACCTTCCTCTGAGTTTTTTTTCATTAGTTCCCTTGCAATTCTTGACCTTTTATTCTTCCATATGAATTTTGTTGTTATTTTTTCTAGGTCATTAAAATAGTTTCTTGGGAGTCTGATTGGTATAGCACTAAATAAATAGATTAGTTTGGGGAGTATTGTCATCTTTATTATATTCGCTCGGCCTATCCAAGAGCACTGAATGTCTTTCCAATTATTTAAATCTGACTTTATTTTTGTGGCAAGTGTTTTGTAATTTTTCTCATATAATTCCTGACTTTTCTTTGGTAGATGGATTCCCAAATATTTTATACTCTCAACATTTGTTTGGAATGGAATTTCTCTTTGTATCTCTTGCTGTTGCATTTTGTTAGTGATATATAAAAATGCCGAGGATTTATGTGGATTTATTTTGTATCCTGCCACTTTGCTGAAATTTTGAATTATTTCTAGTAGCTTTTTAGCAGAGTCTTTGGGGTTCTCTAAGTATACCATCATGTCATCTGCAAAGAGTGATAGTTTAATTTCCTCATTTCCTACTCTAATTCCTTGAATCTCTTTCTCGGCTCTTATTGCCGAGGCTAGCATTTCTAGTACTATATTGAATAGTAATGGTGATAGTGGGCAACCTTGTTTCACTCCTGATCTTACTGGGAAAGGTTGCAGTTTATTTCTATTGCATATTATGCTTACTGACGGTCTTAAATATATACTCCTGATTATTCTAAGGAATAATCCATTTATTCCTATACTCTCAAGAGTTTTTAGTAGGAATGGATGTTGGATTTTGTCAAATGCTTTTTCTGCATCTATTGAGATGATCATATGGTTCTTATTAATTTGATTATTAATATGGTCAATTATATTAATAGTTTTCCTAATATTAAACCAGCCCTGCATTCCTGGAATAAATCCTACTTGATCATAGTGTATTATCTTGGAGATGATTTTCTGAAGTCTTTTTGCTAATATCTTATTTAAGATTTTAGCATCAATATTCATTAAGGAGATTGGTCTATAATTTTCTTTCTCAGTTTTCGATCTACCAGGTTTAGGTATCAGTACCATGTCTGTGTCATAAAAGGAATTTGGTAGGACTCCTTCATCCCCTATTTTTTCAAATAATTTATATAACATTGGGGCTAATTGTTCTTTAAATGTTTGGTAGAATTCACATGTGAATCCATCTGGCCCTGGGGATTTTTTCCTGGGGAGTTGATTAATAGCTTGTTCTATTTCTTTTTCTGAAATGGGACTATTTAAGCAATTTATCTCCTCCTCTGTTAATCTAGGGAGCCTATATTTTTGGAGGAAGTCATCCATTTCACTTAAGTTATCAAATTTATTGGCATAAAGTTGGGCAAAGTAACTCCTTATTATTTCTCTAATTTCCTCTTCATTGGTGGAAAGATCCCCCTTTTCATTTGTAAGACTATCAATTTGATTTTCCTCTTTCTTTTTTTTGATCAAATTTACCAAAGGTTTATCTATTTTATTGGCTTTTTCATAAAACCAACTCTTGGTTTTATTTATTAATTCAATAGTTTTTTTACTTTCAATTTTATTGATTTCTCCTTTTAATTTTTGTATTTCGAGTTTAATTTTTGGTTGGGGGTTTATAATTTGGTCTTTTTCTAGCCTTTTAAGTTGTAAGCCCAATTCGTTAATCTTCTCTTTCTCAATTTTCTTCAAATAAGCCTCTAAAGATATAAAATTTCCCCTTATTACTGCTTTAGCTGCATCCCAAAGATTTTGATATGATGTCTCATCATTATCATTATCTTGGGTGAAATTATTAATTGTTTCTATAATTTGCTCTTTCACCCAGTCATTCTTTAAGATGAGATTATTCAGTTTCCAATTACTTTTTGGTCTATTTACCCCTAACTTTTTACTGAATGTAGCTTTTATTGCATTGTGATCTGAAAAGAAGGCATTTATTATTTCTGCCTTCCTACATTTAATTTTGAGATCTTTATGTCCTAGTATATGGTCAATTTTTGTATAGGATCCATGAACTGCTGAGAAGAAAGTATATTCCTTCCTATTGCCATTCAGTTTTCTCCAAAGGTCTATCATACCTAGTTTTTCTAATGTTCTATTTACTTTTTTAATTTCTTTCTTGTTTGTTTTGTGGTTTGATTTGTCTAAATCTGAGAGTGCAAGGTTGAGATCTCCCACTATTATAGTTTTACTGTCTATTTCTTCTTGCAGTTCTCCTAACTTTTCCTTTAGAAAGTTAGATGCTATACCACTTGGTGCATATATGTTTAGTATTGATATGGCTTCATTATTTATGCTACCTTTCAGCAGGATATAGTTTCCTTCCTTATCTTTTTTAACAAGATCTACTTCTGCTTTTGCTTGATCTGAGATAAGGATAGCTACCCCTGCTTTTTTGGTTTTACCTGAAGCATAGTAGGCTCTGTTCCAACCTTTTACCTTTACTCTGTATGTATCTCCCTGCTTTAAGTGTGTTTCCTGTAGGCAACATATTGTAGGGTTCTGCTTTTTGATCCAATCTACTATCCGTCTCCGTTTGATGGGATCGTTCATCCCATTTACATTTACAGTTAAAATTACTAATTCTGTATTTCCTGCCATCGTATTATCCCCAGCTTATGCTTTTTTCCCTTGACCCCCCTGATCCCCCTCCCCGATATTTAATTTACAGACCCCCCTTGTGCCGCACAGCCCTCCCTCTTTTTTTTTGGATCCCTCCCCCCTCCCTCCAAGTCCCTTCACTTATTCTCCTTTTCCTTTTCCCTTTTCCTCTCCCCCCTTTTAATGAGGTGAGAGAAAATTCTCTGAAAAACAAATATGTTAATTATTTACTCTTTGAGCCTCTTCTGAT
Source organism: Sminthopsis crassicaudata (assembly GCF_048593235.1). Classification (NCBI taxonomy): domain Eukaryota; kingdom Metazoa; phylum Chordata; class Mammalia; order Dasyuromorphia; family Dasyuridae; genus Sminthopsis; species Sminthopsis crassicaudata. The sequence continues at coordinate 428,123,973 of NC_133618.1, read as the reverse complement.
GAGAGTAAGATTCACACAATGATTCTCCCCCTCACTAAGTTCCCTCAGATATGGTGTATTTTCTATGTCTCTTCCTGGGATGTAGTTTCCCTCTTTTTATCACTCCTTCCCCTTTTTCTGAACCGACCTCCTTCCCTTTACTACACCCCCCTTTTTTTCTTTTATATCAGTAAAATCAAATTATCCTTGAGTATTTTTTATATACCCACAACAGAGTTACAGTTCTCAAGGGTTCTGTGTACCTTTTTCTGTTTCTCTTCAGTCTTGTGGATGTAGATCAAATTTTTTGTTTAAGTCTGGTTTTTTTCTTAGAAACATATAGAATTCCTCTGTTTCATTGAATGACCATCTTCTTCCATGGAAAAAAGATGCTAAACTTAGCTGGGTAGTTCATTCTTGGTTGCAGTCCTTGATCTTTTGCCTTACGGAATATTAGGTTCCAGGCCCTTCTATCTTTTAATGTGGAGGCAGCCAGATCTTGGGTGACCCTTATTGTGGCACCTTGGTATTTAAATTGTTTTTTTCTAGCTGCTTGCAGGATTTTCTCCTTTGTGTGGTAATTCTGCAGCTTAGCCACAATATTCCGTGGTGTTCTTTTTTTAGGGTCTATTTCAGAAGGAGTTCGATGAATTCTTTCCACATCTACTTTCCCTTCTGTTTCTATTATCTCTGGACAGTTCTCTTTGATAATTTCCTGTAAAATAGAATCTAGGCTCTTTTTTTGGTCATAGTTTTCGGGAAGTCCAATAATCTGCAGATTATCTCTCCTAGATCTATTTTCCAGGTCTATAGATTTTCCCAGTAAGTATTTGACGTTGTTCTCCAGCTTCTCTTTTTTTTGTTTTGTTTGACTGATTCTTGGGTTCTCTGTGAATCATTCATTTCTATTTGTTCCATCCTGACTTTTAAGGAGTTATTTTCTTCTTTCACAGTTTTTAGTTCTTTTTGTAAATGCCCAATTTCGTTTTTAAATGAGTTATTTTGCTCTATTGAATTTTTTTCCATTTCCCTAATTTTTTTTTTTGAGAATTATTTTCTTTTTCCAATTCAGAAATTCTATTTTCTTGAGACTTTTTTATCTTTTCCAATTCAGAAATCCTACTTTCCTGTGTTTTTTTAACCTTTTCTAATTCACTAATTTTGTTTCCCTGCATCTCCTGTGAATTCTTTATTTTTTCCAACTCCAATTTCAGGACATTGTTATTCTCTATCATAACTTCTCTTTCCTTTCCCCATTTTTCTTCGATCTCCCTCAATTTTTTAAGAGCTTCTTCTAGGAGAGAGTTATGTGATGGGGGGCAGGAATCGTTCCCCTTTAGGTTGTTATCTTCTGAATCTTTGCTGTTAACTTCCTCGGGGTTGGATACCCGCTCTTTCTCTGTATAGAAGGAATCTATAGTTTTTCTAGCTTTTTTGCTCATACTTAAAAAAAATCTTTTGGGGTCTGTCCCTGGGGTAGGAAATTATTTACTTCTTTACCAGCTTCCTCCCAGACGGGATGGATGCAGCGGCCCCTGCGCCCGAGCTAAGATAGAGCTCTGGGAGAGAGTTTCCCACCCCCTCCCTGGAAGCGCCTCAGAGGTGATTAGCACTGCTGTGCTTCGAGGGCGTAGAATAGTGAAGACTGCAGGAAGCCCAGTCTATGTGTCCGGGTGGGGAGTGGATGTCTGCAGCAGGTGACGTGAGAAGCCCCTGTGCTCAAACTGGAAGTGTCTGCCAGAAACCGCGGTCCCTAGTTCAAAGGTTCCGCTTCTCTGGGACTTCCTGGAGCTGAGTTCCACTCCCTCCAGCTAAGCTAGGCAGTGTGTGTTGCCTTGGGCCGTATCCACCCACTTGTCAATCTCTTAACTATTCTCAGGTGGTAGCTGAGGCCACACCCCCTGGTGCCGAGTCTGTTGAGTCACCCCCAGGGTCAGGGGAAAATCTAATCTGAGTTTTAAAATATTTTGGCTTTCTCTTCTGAACTGCTAAATAATTAGCAGAGAAGAGCTAACAGCCTGTGCCAGATTCCTTTACCTCAGTGGCTTCTCTGATCCCAGAGCCCTTCCCAGCGCAATGGGCGCAGTGTGCCCCTACCCCACCGTCTGTGCTGGTCTTTCTTATTCCTCCCCTGAGAACTGACCTTTCCTGTTGAAACTCCAGATTCTCTTCAGCTGGTAAGTCGTGCTTCCAGTCCTTGTGGTATCTATCAGTCCTGAGCTAATTCTGAGACTTAATTTATCTAATTGGTTGTGAGGGAGTGAGGACGTTCACTGAGTCGTGTGTTTCCTCTCCGCCATCTTTGATGCAATATTTTTTAATGGTCACATGCCATCCATAACTCTTCTCATTGAAATACATCAATATCACAATGGGCCTAAAAAGCATTTAATAAGCCAACTCAGAGTTGAAGTGAAGTTACTAAGAATTATCTTAGGTAATCTTCAAGGAATAACAGAATGACATCTGTCCTGATTAGATGATCAGTCACTTAAAAGCAGGTCCTTTCTCTTCTCAGGTTTTCTGTATCTATAATTTCCTGTATAATTGTTGTAGCATCATAGATTCAGAGATGATAATGACCTGTCTACTTCAATCTTCTTATTTTGGAAATGAAGAACTGAAGCCCAGAGAAGTCAAATGACTTGATCATGCTCACATAAGTAATAAAAGACAGGAGTTGAACCTACATTTTCTGATTCTGGTACTGTTGATCTTTTCATCGTCATATATTGTTGCCTAGGAATATGGACCATATCCCCCAGTTGTACACATATCGCCCAGGTTCTTATGGGGGCCAGCAGTTCTTGAATTGGGGTCAACATTCCTTTCAGTGGTCAATGAATAGATTTCAGGTGATCCTTGTATTTGAAAGGAAAAATAATACATGTTTACTCACAAACTTCTGACTGAAATTGAACGTTTCCTTACCTTATAAGGAAATAAAAATAAATCTTATAAGGGGCAAGCCATTATTTTAAGGAAGGGTCCACAGGCTTTATCAGACTATGCACATAACAGTCCAATTTCTCAGCTCTCTAATGATGCTTGCTAATGTGTAATAATAATCCTAGAGGCTATATTCTATCACTCTACTAGAAATCTCTTCGACAATATCCCTTATAAATTTTCATTCATTTCCTCCTTTAAAATGTCCAGTAGAAAGAAATCAATGACCTTTGAAAACAGTATTAGAAAGCTCTTCTTTATATGATTTTATATATATATATATATATAAATTTTATAATATATATTATAAATATATATTAATAAATATATATATATTATAATATATATATATAAATTTTATATATATATATATATAAAATATATATAATATAAACATTTTATATTATATGATTACCTAAGATCTCATCATCACTCTGATTCATTTAGTTTTTAAATTCAACATCTTCTCAGTTGCTTCAGTTACCTCTTGATCTGATTAGAAGGCTAGAGAGTGGACAATAAACTCTTCCCCAGAACTTCCTTTATCAGAACTTTTTCAAGTAAACTTCCATTTTCTTTCTTTTTTTTATTAATTTTATAATTATAACATTTTTTTGACAGTACATATGCATAAGTAATTTTTTTTTTTTACAACATTATCCCTTGTACTCCCTTCTGTTCTGAATTTTTCCCCTCCTTCCCTCTACCACCTCCCCTAGATGGCAGGCATTCCCATACATATTAAATATCTTATAGTATATCCTAGGTACAATATATATGTACAGAACCAAATTTTGTTGTTGTTGTTGTTGAAAAGGAAGAATTGTATTCGAAAGGTAAAAATAATCTGGAAAGAAAAACAAAAAACAAACAAACAAAAATGCTCACAGTTTATACTCATTAACCAGTGTTCCTTTTCTGGGTGTAGCTGATTCTGTCCATCATTGATCAATTGGAATTGAATTAGCTCTTCTCTATGTTAAAGATATCCACTTCCATCAGAATACATCCTCATACAGTATCATTGTTGAAGTGTATAATTGTAACGTGCTCTCCTGGCAGTTACAATTACTAGTCTGTCCTAGACCCACCAGAGTACCTTTGACCACTGTCCTTTGCAGGGTGAACTCCACCTGGCTCGCCTCCTCTGAGGCCTTCAAAGGTTTCTGGCCACAATCTCTTGAATCTATAGCTTAATAACCGGTAGCGCACTCAAGAACAGCCACGTGTAATCTTAAAAGCCTTTATTATACCTACTCACATAATGCCCTAACTGATGCCCTGACTTGTTGGTTCCTGAGTGAACACCTGGTCAGAAGACCCACATGTTCACTACCAAAACCCTTACCTCTTTTGGCTATTCATCTTGGCTTGGCCACCCAGGCTGGGAAGCCAGGGTGAAGAACGCCAGGTTAAAGAGAGCAACTGCTGCCTGCAGTGGGCTTACATAGGGCCTGTGAGGTCACACACACAGCCAATCAGAGAGAGAGTCACCCATTACGAAGCTATCTCAAAATGGACAGGATCCCACCTACAAGGCAGTCCTAATATCCATAGAAATTAATTCCGGACCACTCAATCTCCCGATGCACTGTGGCGCCGCCCATTTAAAGGGCTCTTACAATACTTCTAAACATTTTACACACTTTTGTGCACAGTATAAGATTTTACATACCACGGGCATACCCTTTAATCCTCCAAAACAGTTCATGCAAGTCTCTCCAAACCTCTCTGTATTCATCCTGCTGGTCATTTCTTACAGAACAATAATATTCCTTAACCTTCATATACCATAATTTACCCAACCATTCTCCAATTGATGGACATCCATTCATTTTCCAGCTTCTAGCCACTATGAAAAGGGCTGCCACAAACATTTTGGCACATACAGGTCCCTTTCCCTTCTTTAGTAGTTCCTTGGGGTATAAGCCCAGTAGTAGTATGGCTGGGTCAAAGGGTATGCACATTTTGATAACTTTTTGGGCATAATTCCAGATTGCTCTCCAGAATGGTTGGATTCTTTCACAACTCCACCAACAATGCATCAGTGTCCCAGTTTTCCCACAGCCCCTCCAACATTCATCATTATTTGTTCCCGTCATCTTAGCCAATCTGACAGGTGTGTAATGATATCTCAGAGTTGTCTTAATTTGCATTTCTCTGATTAATAGTGATTTGGAACACTTTCATATGAGTGGAAATAGTTTAATTTCATCATCTGAAAATTGTCTGTTCATATCCTTTGACCATTTATCAATTGGAGAATGGCTTGATTTCTTATAAATTAAAGTCAATTCTCTGTATATTTTGGAGATGAGGCCTTTATCAGAACCTTTAACTGTGAAAATGTTTTCCCAATTTGTTACTTCCCTTCTAATCTTGTTTGCATTAGTTTTGTTTGTGCAGAAACTTTTTTAATTTGGTGTAATCAAAATTTTCTATTTTGTGATCAATAATGGTCTCTAGTTCTCCCTTGGACACAAACTCCTTCCTCCTCCACAAGTCTGAGAGGTAAACCATCCCATGTTCCTCCAATTTATTTATGATTTCGTTCTTTATGCCTAAATCTTGGACCCATTTTGATCTAATCTTAGTATGTGGTGTTAAATATAGGTCCATGCCTAGTTTCTGCCATACTAATTTCCAGTTTTCCCAGCAGTTTTTGTCAAATAATGAATTCTTATCCCAAAATTTGGGATCTTTGGGTTTGTCAAACACTAGATTGCTATTTTTATTCACTATCTTGCCCTGTGAACCTAACCTATGCCACTGATCAACTAATCTATTTCTTAGCCAATACCAAATGGTTTTGGTGACTGTTGCTTTATAATACAGTTCTAGATCAGGTACAGCTAGAACACCTTCACTTTTTTTTTTTTTTTTTCATTACTTCCCTTGAAATTCTTGACCTTTTGTTGTTCCATATGAATTCTGTTGTTATTTTTTCTAGGTTATTAAAATAGTTTCTTGGAAGTCTGATTGGTATAGCACTAAATAAATAGATTAGTTTAGGGAGAATTGTCATCTTAATTATATTCGCTCGGCCTATCCAAGAGCACTTAATGTCTTTCCAATTATTTAAATCTGACTTTATTTTTGTGGCAAGTGTTTTATAATTTTGGTCATATAATTCCTGACTTTCCTTTGGTAGATATATTCCCAAATATTTTATACTATTGACAGTTATTTTGAATGGAATTACTCTTTGTATCTCTTGCTCTTGGATTGTGTTGGTAATGTATAAAAATGCTGAAGATTTATGTGGATTTATTTTGTATCCTGCAACTTTGCTAAAGTTCTGAATTGTTTCTAATAGCTTTTTAGCAGAGTCTTTGGGGTTCTCTAAGTATACCATCATGTCATCTGCAAAGAGTGATAGTTTGATTTCCTCATTTCCTACTCTAATTCCTTGAATCTCTTTCTCGGCTCTTATTGCCGAGGCTAGCATTTCTAGTATTACATTGAATAGTAATGGTGATAGTGGGCAACCTTGTTTCACTCCTGATCTTACAGGGAAAGGTTCCAGTTTATCACCATTACATATGATGTTTACTGATGGTTTTAAATATATATTCTTTATTATTTTAAGGAATAGTCCATTTATTCCTATACTCTCAAGAGTTTTTAGTAGGATGGATGTTGGATTTTATAAAATGCTTTTTCTGCATCTATTGAGATGATCATATGGCTTTTATTAATTTGATTATTAATATGGTCAATTATACTAATATTTTTCTTAATATTAAACTAGCCCTGCATTTCTGGTATAAATCCTACTTGATCATAGTGTATTATCCTGGGGATGATTTTCTGAAGTCTTTTTGCTAATATCTTATTTAAGATTTTAGCATCAATATTCATTAAGGAGATTGGTCTATAGTTTTCTTTCTCAGTTTTCAATCTAGCTGGTTTAGGTATCAGGACCATGTCTGTGTCATAAAAGGAATTTGGTAGGACTCCTTCAATCCCTATTTTTTCAAATAGTTTATATAGCACTGGAGTTAGTTGTACTTTAAATGTTTGGTAGAATTCACATGTAAATCCGTCTGGTCCTGGGGATTTTTTCTTAGGGAGTTGGTTAATAGCTTGTTTTATTTCTTTTTCTGAAATGGGACTATTTAGACTACTTACTTCTTCCTCTGTTAATCTGGGCAAGGTATATTTTTGAAGGTATTCTTCCATTTCATTTAAGTTATCGAATTTATTGGCATAAAGTTGAGCAAAGTAGCTCCTTACTATTGTTCTAATTTCCCCTTCATTAGTGGTGAGTTCTCCCTTTTCATTTTCAAGACTAACAATTTGTGTTTTCTCTTTCCTTTCTTTAATCAGATTTACTAAGAGTTTGTCTATTTTGTTGGTTTTTTCATAGAACCAACTCTTAGTTTTATTAATTCAATAGTTTTTTTTTTTACTTTCAATTTTATTAATCTCACCTTTTATTTTTAGAATTTCAAGTTTTGGGTTTGTCTGGGGGGTTTTAATTTGTTCCTTTTCTAGCAATTTTAGTTGTAAGCCCAATTCGTCGACCCTCTCTTTCTCTATTTTATGCAAGTAGACTTCTAGAGATATAAAACTTCCCCTTATTACATCTTTGGCTGTATCCCACACATTTTGGTATGATGTCTCATTATTGTTATTTTCTTGGGTGAAGTTATTAATTACTTCTATGATTTGCTGTTTTACCCAATCATTCTTTAGTATAAGATTATTTAGTTTCCAATTATTTTTTTGGTCTATTTTCCCCTGGCTTTTTATTAAATGTAATTTTAATTGCATTGTGGTCTGAAAAGGATGCATTTACTATTTCTGCCTTACTGCATTTGATTTTGAGGTTTTTATGTCCTAGTATATGATCAATGTTTGTATAGGTACCATGAACTGCTGAGAAGAAAGTGTACTCCTTTCTGTCTCCATTTAGCTTTCGCCAAAAATCTATCATATCAAACTTTTCTAGTATTCTATTTACCTCTTTGACTTCTTTCTTATTTATTTTGTGGTTAGATTCTGAGAGTGCAAGGTTGAGATCTCCCACTATTATAGTTTTGCTGTTTATATCTTCTTGAAACTCTCTTAACTTCTCCGTTAGAAAGTTAGATGCTATATCACTTGGTGCATATATGTTTAGTATTGATACTGCTTCATTATCTATGCTGCTCTTTAGCAGAATATAGTGCCCTTCCTTATCTCTTTTAATTAGATCAATTTTTGTTTTTGCTTGATCTGAGATGAGGATGGCTACCCCTGCTTTTTTTGGCTTCACCTGAAACATAGTAGATTCTGCTCCACCCTTTTACTTTTATTCTGAATGTATCACCCTGTTTCAGGTGTGTTTCCTGTAAACAACATATAGTAGGATTCTGGCTTTTAATCCAGTCTGCTAACTGCTTCCTCTTTATGAGGGAGTTTACCCCATTCACATTTATGGTTAGAATGACTAGTTCTATATTGCTTGACATCTTGTTAACCCCTGCTTATGCTTTTCTCCTTTTCTTCTCTCTTACCCCCCTACCCAGTATTAAACTTGTGAACACCACTTGCTTTTCACAGTCCTACCTTTTTCATATCCCTCCCCCACCTTAAAGTTCTTCCCCCTATTTTACTCCTTTTCCTCACAATTTCTGTATTCTCTTTTCCTTAGCTTACTCCTTCCCTCCCATTTTTTCAATGAAGTGGAAGAAATTTCACCATAAATTCAATATGTGTATTGATACACATTGTGTTCATCCTCCTCCATTCTTTCTCTCAGATATAATAGGTTACCTTTGCCTCTTCATGAGATGTAGTATCACCACTTTACCTTTTTATGATATAATTTCCTTTCCACCTCTAGTTTCTAGGACAAATTATACATGTGTTCTTTACATATCTTTATGGCAGAAATATAGTTCCCAAGATTTCTTTTTACCTTTTAAGAAATCTCTTGAGTTCTGTATTTGAAGATCAAACATTTTGTGTAGATCTGTTTTTTGTTTTTTTTTTTTTTTTTTTCATCAAGAATCGATGGAATTAATTTATTTTGTTAAATGTCCATCTTCTTCCCTGGAAAACGATGCTCATTTTTGCTGGGTAAGTAATTCTTGGCTGCATACCAAGTTCCTTAGCCTTTCGGAATATCAGATTCCAGGCCCTTCATTCCTTTAATGTGGACGCTGCTAGATCCTGGGTTATCCTTATTGTGGCTCCTCCATATCTGAATTGCTTTTTTCTAGCAGCTTCCAATATTTTTTCCTTTGTCTGATGGTTCTTGAACTTGACCACTATATTTCTTGGTGTTTGATTTTAGGGTCCCTTTCAATAGGTGATGGATGAATTTTTTCAATGTCTATTTTACCCTCTGTTTCCAAAAGGTTTGGGCAGTTCTCTTTGATAATTTCCTGGAAAATAGTGTCCAAGCTCTTTTTTTCTTCACATTTTTCAGTGATTCCAATTATTCTCAAATTGTCTCTCCTGGATCGTTTTCCAAGTCTGTTGTCTTTCTAATAAGGTACTTGACATTCTTTTCAATTATTTTGTTTTTCTGGTTTTGATTGACTACTTCTTGGTTTCTCTTTGAGTCATTCATTTCTACTTGTTCGAGTCTAATTTTCAATGATGTGTTTTCTTCACTCACTTTTTTTATATCTTTTTGTAATTGTCCAATTGAGTTTTTATCTTCTATGGAATTTTTTTCCATTTTATCCATTTTAGTTTTTAGAGAACTGTTTTCTTTTTCCAGCTCACTAATCCTGTTTTCCTTGGAGTTGTTTACCTTTTCTAATTCACAAATTTTATTTCTCTATGATTTGTTTTATCCACTCTGTCTTTAAATGCGTGGGATTACTTCTCCAAGTTCTCTTGCCAAACTTCCCTTTCCTTTTCCCATTTCTCTTCTAGCTCTCTTGTGAGAGCCTTTTTGATTTCCTCTATGAAATTCTTTTGTATAGAGGAGCAGATCATATCCACCTTAGGGGATTCCTCTGGAGACAATCTGTTTTTAGTGCCCTCAGTATTTGAAGTCTGCTCTTTCCACACAGAAGCTGTCAATGTTTAGAGACCTTTTACATTTTTTGTTCATTTTGTCAGAGTGGGAATGGAAGAAAACAAATTGACAAGAGAAACAATTGGTCTGTTTTTGGGGGGCATGGGGCTGGATGGTGTTAACAAGCTTCCTCTAGATTTCTGGAGACAGCAGCGAGGCACTAACAGGACAGTGATGGCTGCAGTGTGTCTGTGCTCTGAGGCTCTAAGAACCAGCCGAGTCACTCCAGGTGGGGGTGGGGGTGGCCCGGTCCCAAGAAACTCTAGCTTTCTGGGGTTTTATTCTTCACCTCCGGTGTTTTATTCTTCACCTCCGGTGTTTACACCCTCTCGGCTGCTCCTGGCTTGCTGCCAAAACGGAGTATCCACACTGGGGTAAAAGTCTTTTTGCAGAAATGGCAGCGATCGCACCCCTCCCCACTCCTGTCTGGGCTGTGTGAGCTGCCTTCCTTGCTCTCTCTGCCTGCCCTCAGTCTTTGCCCAGTCTGTTCATCCCCTCCCCCAAGCAAACACAGACCTTCTCTGGCAAATTTCAAGGATGTCTTCTGTTGGTGATTATTTGTGGGTTTCTTTTCTGGTCAAGCATTAATTCCGAAGCTTGTCATGAAGTAAGTCCTAAGAGAAAACACAGAGCTCAAGCAGCTGTCTGCCTCCATGCCGCCATCTTGGCCAGAAGTCTGTAAACTTCCATTTTCCATCAATATTCTACAGAAGTCAAGTAGCCCTGGTAGTTTCCCCAATCCTACTCTTTTATCAACTTCTTTCTGATGTATCATCTTCTCCTGTTACACTGTATATTCCCTGAAGACAGGGACCATTTTTGTAACCTCAAATAGTTAGTACAATGCTTGTCATACAGTAGGTGCTTAACAAATGTCTATTGAATTGAATTTATAGTCCACCAAAATTTGCCCCTCTGCAACTTCCACTTGATGCAATCTTTCTAAATAGAAACCCTTCACTTATTTGAGCACAGTAATTGTGTGTGTTTCCCTATATACACTGGTCCTGGTCCTGAGGTTTGTCTCCCACTGAAGGTTTTTGTCTTCCTAGTTAAAGAACCTTAGTTTTTGTAGTCTTTTTTTTTTTTTTAATCAGTCATGATTTTCAGTCTCTTTATCATCATAGCCTTTCATTGGATATATTATACTGCATTGCTATCATTCCTAAAAGACAGCACCCAGAACAGCTGCTTAGACTCCATGAAACACCCTCTGGCTAGAACAAAATTTAGCAGAACTATCACCTTCTTTGTTCTGGACACGGTCTCATTTAGTCTAAGGTTAAGAAAATTTGTCTTTACCATATATAGTCATTTTTAAAGAATGGTTTGCTAGTTACATCTTATAACAAGAGGTAGCTGATTTTTTTTTTAATTTTTCTTTTGCAGTTATTCTTTTCTTTTAATTTTTAAAGCTTTTTATTTTCAAAACACATGCATGAATAATTTGATTACACTGACCCTTGCATAGTCTGTGTTTCAGATTTTCTCCTCCTTCCCTCATCCCCCCCCAGATGGCAAGCAATCCATTATATGTTAAACATGTTAAAATATATGTTAAATCCAATATGTATAAACATATTTATATACAATTCTCCTGCTGCACAAGAAAAGTCAGATTTTAAAAAAAGGAAAAGTAAATGAGTAAGAAAACAAAATGTAAGCAAACAACAACAAAGAGTGAGAATGTTATGTTGTGATCCACATTCATTTCCTATTGGAATTCATGGGAGAACTGATGGAATACACAGGAGTCATCTGACAGTGGCTGCTGGAAATCAAACCCAAAATAGATCTCCTCTTGTGAGAGGATGATACAAGGAGACTGAGAGACAATTGTTCGCTGAGCTCTCTGACTGAGACTATTGTGTTGTCCAACCTTCCTCCTCTTCCCTCTGCCTCCAATTTATCTCATTCCCAGTCTGCAACACCTGTGTCAGCAAAGGCTACCTTGCAATTCCTTTAGCTGTGAAGGCTAAAGAGAATTGACCTGCCTTTAACAATTTCCCACAGTCCCCTCTCTGGGTGTAGATGGCTCTCTTCATCACAAGATCATTAGAACTAACATCAATCATTGTTGGAAAGACTCACATCCATCAGAATTGATCATCTTATGATATTGATGATTTGTTTACAAATCAAATCAAATCAGAAAGAAAATAAAATGCAAGCAAACAATAACAAAAAAAGTGAAAATGATATGTTGTGATCCACACTCAGTTCCCACAGTCTTCTCTCTGGGTGTAGATGACTCTCTTAATCACAAGACCATTGGAACTGGTCTGAATCATCTTATTGTTGAAGACAGTCATATCTATCAGAATTGATCATTTTATAATCTTGGTGCCAAGTGCAATGATCTTCTAGTTCTGCTCATTTCACTTAGTATCAGTTCATGTAAGTCTCTCCAGGCCTTTCTAAAATCATCCTCCTGATCATTTCTTATAGAACAATAATATCCCATAACATTCATATACCATAACTTATTCATTCATTATACAACTAATGGGCACCCACTCAGTTTCCAGTTTCTTATCACTTCAAAAAGGGTTGCTACAAACATTTTTGCACATATGGTTCCCTTTCCTTCCTTTAAGATCTCTTTGGGATATAGGCCCAATAGAAACATTGCTGGATCAAAGGGACAGCTAATTTTTTTTTAACCAAAATATAGAAGTTTGCATTTATTCCTTTAGAACTTTATCTAACTAGAAGAGATTCATTATTCTGGGTCCTTTAAATTCAATTTTAGTGTAAAGACAAGAAGTGGTGTTTTAGAAGTAATGATTTTGAGATAGTGGCAGAAAATGACAGAAATTCCCAGTAAACAGTTTAGATAAAAGTAACTCTCCCAAAATTTCACACAGCTCAACAGACCAGCACTTGTCCGAAGCTTCTATATAAAACACCACAAAAACAAACAAGGTAAGTATCTTGGTTGAGATAGGATAAGATTTTGAAACAGGAAGGCCAGCCACAATTCAAATCCTACTTCAAATACTCAGTATATAACCTTGTCAATCATTTAACCTCTCATTCAATATTAAATTTCCTCATCTCTAAAATGGGATAATAATGGCATTTTATAGGATTTTACAATCTAATGAGAAAATATATGGGAGACAATGTGTAGAAAATGTTATTATTATTATTATGATGATGATGATGATTATTATTACCATGAGAACTCTTATGGGCAAGTAGGTGAAAGTGAATAGAATGCTGGGCTTGGAATCAAGAACATTCATCTTTCTCAATTCAAATCCAGCCTCAAAAATTAGAAACTATGTGACCCTGAACAAATCATTTAACTGTGGTTGATTTGGTTTCCTCATTTGTAAAAGGAGCTGGAGAAAGAAATGGAAAATCACTTTTTGCCAAGAAAGCTCCAAATAGGGTCATGGAAGAGTTGGACATGACTAAAACAACTGAACAATAAAAAAAAGCTTTGAAGTAGTAAGCAAGATCCTAGATTCAAATCCAATTTCTGATACTTTTTATCTTATTAAGCTTCTCCAAAGCTTAGTTTCTTTGTGTCAAATAATTATAACAATACTTGTACTACTCACATTACAGGCTGAATGTGAAGATGGTATTTTATAAACATTTTAAGGTTTAATTTACTATAGAAATACACATAAAATGACCCTTGTCTAGAGTCAATCCTTTATATTTGCTTGTTTTTTTTAGCTAAGCAGGCTGCTTGATTTTGACAAAGTAAATTCTTCTCAAGACTACTTGTTTTTATTAAAAGCACACAAAGAAAAGTGTTGACATTTTCCTGCAGGCAAGAAATGTCAGGGCACATGGCCCCATGAAGGTGTTAGAAGAATCGGGACCATTGTCTCTGTCAGAACCATTCAGTGTAGATATTTTATTAGAGGTGGAGGGAACGAAGAAAGAGGAGTAGCATTAAAAATAATATTGAATAAATAACCTTTTCCCAAGAGATGTGAATAGCCTGGCATCTTAATATGTATTGTCAGAATGGCTTGGTATCTAATTTTTTGCAGCTAGTACTGCAGAGAAACAATTTTAAGGTGTCTTGCAATATGTATGCAAAGTAAGCAGATGAGATTCTCTTCTCTCCCATGTATTCAGACAAATCTCCAAATGTACAGATTCATTCACTCAGTGATTCCTCCCATAAGTTCAGAGCACAAGTGCCTTCACATTATATGTAATTTCTGCCCACAACTTTCCTTAAATTCCCATTGAGAATCCATCCAGCAGTCTGAGATCTTCTTGTGAGACAACTTTGAAGACTCCAGGGTAGCACTTGGATTTCTTCTCTGTTCTCCCTTGGTCTTACTGTAGGGCAGATTCAGCCTCCTTGCCAGCCCCGAATTGCTGTTCATTACACCATTTCACAAAATTGGAATATTCCTGGGACCTGAAACATTTGGGTTGCTCTGGATCTTTTTTTTTTTTTTTTTTAGACACTGCAATTTAAACATGCCTTTACCCATATTATGTTTATGAAGTTGAATTTTTAAAAATCTAAATGTCAAACTTTGCATTTAACATTTTTAAATTTCATCACATTAGTTTTCATTATATTAGTTTTGACCCCATATTGCCACCTGTCCAGACCATTTTTGACTTTGATTATTTTAATTAAGGTATTAACTAGCTCTCCTAGCTTGGATCAATTGCCAATTTAATGACAATGTCATCTATGCTTTTATCCAAGTCAATGATAAAACATATACAGCAGCAACATACAGAAGATAAGCCTTGGAGCACTCCACTAAAGACCTTCCAAATATACACAGACTTTGTACCCAAGTCATCATCAGTAATATCATCTAGCCTGCTTAGCCCCACTGTATGGCTGGCATTGTTCTTTTGATTTTCTATAATTTTGATTTTTCTGAAATTGTGATATCCTTTCATTCAAAAGTCATATAGCATTTCCATGAGAATATCAGGGTCCAAAGGATAGACTTTGGTGGCAGAGAGTAGTTTGTTATCCTTGAAAACTCTACACAGTGGCCTAGTCTATTTTGCTTTCTATTCTATACAAACCCCAATTTGCAGTTTATATCTACAGCAATGAGGTCTATATACAGATGGATGGATATGTGTAAAAACATGTCAAGTAGGCATCCTTTTAAATGTATTATGCCAGGCAATTAGGGTCATAGCAAGGCCTCTGAGCATAGTGGGTAAAGTTAATGGGCAAACCAAAGCATCAACTTTCTATCCCTTCACATCATTTGAAATGAATTTTTAATTTAATGTGAATACCTTATCAATTATGCAAAACAGCTGGGAGTCCAGAGAGTGAGCTTTGCCTTCAAAACAATACAGTGTTGATTTGTTTTTTAGGACACTGAAAATGATTTTGAAAAAAGTCTTGAAAAATAGGTGATCTTCTGTTACTTTGTCTAGATAATCCCTTCTTTGGGTTACTCTGTCTCTGGCAGTGAAATAGCTGTCCTTAAAGGTAGTAAGTGATATGCATGAATAATCTTTAGTACGAGGCTGTCAAAACTTCATGATACATGAAAAAATTCAATGAGCTTGTCTGATGATGAATTATTCTCTTTCATTCACAAGGGGAGCATTTATGATCCGCCATCAACTATTCAATTAAAGAAACATTCCTTAAGCACCTAGATAGTCCCTGCCATTGAGAGATTCACATTTTAAAGAGAGATGAAATATATGCACAGATTATTTGAACACTTGAAGTTACATAGAAAATTCTCTAGAAATGTAAACATAATGGCATGTAAGGTCCAAAGGAAGAAAGATTATAACCAGCAAGTGAGCTAGATGTCACAGTGGATAGACAGAACACTGAGCTCAGGGAGACACTGGGTATCAGAAACTAGGTGATTCTGGGTAACCTTAACCTCTGTATGCCTCAGTTTCCTCCACTGTGAAATGGGGATAATTAATGGCTTCTAGATCCCAAAGTTATTATGAAGATCAAATGATGTAATATTTGTAAAGTGCTTTGCACAGTACCTACTAAGAGCTTATACTTTTCTATTTTCCCCACCATGAGAAGAGTAGGAAAGGGCTAATAACTGAGCATTGATTTGGGATTTAAAATATGCATAGAAATTCGGGAGGTACAGATTGGTGTCAATAGAATATTTGAAACACAAGAAACAGTATGAGCCCAAAGTTAGAAAAGAAAGTATGGAGGATATACAGAGAAAATGAAGAGTTCAGTTTTGTTGAAGCATAAAGTATGTGGAAATATAAGATTTAGATGGAAAGGGCTCAGAGTGGTTTCCTAGGAAGGAGATAGATTTGTACTCAATTACCTTCATTTTCTCATTTGGTCCCACATTGGCAAAATAACTGCCTAAAGTTACAAGTTCAATTCAGCAGAAGTATTCTTATGTGTAGGAAGGATTAGGTAGTCATGGTGTGATTTGGGGGAATGTCAGGAAGACATCCCTGGCCAAAAATATCAATCCATCAGTGACTAAATACTGAAAATCTGGTAGTTAGAGAACTAATTTTTTTAATCAAGTTTTGTTGTTGTTGTTGTGGATCTATTTCATTTTGTTTTTATCACCAGGAGACCTCTATTAACATTAAACCAGTATCTCAAAAAAGGAAACTTTCAAAGGAATAAAAACAATTAGGAATTCTATACCAATTATTATCAATTGTATACCAATTACATCACCCCTCAGTCTGAGTCCTTTGAAAAGTATATTAGATATAAGACATACTCTGGATCAGCATCTACTTCAAATCATAGGTTATAAGCCTCCACCAATTATTTTTCTTTCCTTTCAAAAATTAGAACAACTAGAGGACATACTAATCCAAAGCAAGTGGTAGATAATTAAATGGCCTAGAAAAATACATGTCAAAGAAAATTAGCAGAGGTACATTTCATATACATAAAAGTTGACTCTTCTACAAATTAACTCATCAGTGGTAGGATAGGAAACATAAAACTAAGTAATGTGGACGGGGTGGTATACATGGGAGAGGACACATAGGACACATATATATGTCATATATATGGCCACGGAATACATATAGCCTGGACACTTCATGGAATACATCTCTGCATCTGAGATTATTGCTGCCTTCCAAACAGACATATATGTTATGTCATGATCTGCTGATGTCATTGGGCTGTTTTCATTGCTGCAATACAGTGTGATGATGTCTTCTCTAGGCCTTGTCTTGTTTTTGCACTAACATGTAATGGTGTCTGGGATGTACTGTTCTCCCCTAGTTCTTTGCTGAATTTAAGTTTTGTAGTGATGCTACATAGGGGAGGAGTACATAAATTCTTTTATATGTTAGCCTCAGGGTCTATATAATATCTTTTTGTGGTTCAGATCCACATTTATCCAGAGAAGACTTTAAGACATTAAAATTGTCTTTTTAACTGTTGTTGTTGTTGTTGTTTTCTTTCTCAACTGCCACTCATTTAATTCAGCCTACTCTGAGTTTTGAGTGAGAAAATTCCTTTTAATGCTTTCATTCACAAGAATCCTTTCTTCCCCTTGAAGCTCCTTGTAAATCACTTTCCATGAATTTAGCAAATTTGAAGGATTAAGGGAGGAGGTGCTATGGACTTTTAAAAATTTGTTTTTCCCAATTAACAAAGGTCTGCCTTTTCTTCCAATTTCTCCCATCCCCATATTAATGTGGAAACACGAAAAGCAAAGCCCCTGTTAAGAACATGTAAAATTAAGCAAAATGAATTCCTTTATTGGTCTTATCAGGAAAAACAATCTCAGTTTTCAATTTGAGTTCATGAGGTAGGTAGCATGAAACCATCATGAGTTTTTCAGAATCATTTTTGTATTGTATAAATGAGACTTCCTAAAATTTTCAAACTTGTTTGTCTTTACAATATTTTGTAGGCATTTTTTTCCTAGTTTTGTTCATGCTACTTTGCATCAATTTATATAGTCTTCTCAAGTTTTACTGATATTATGTTACAAGTGATATATATATACATATATAATATATGATAATATAATGTAATAATTATACAAATGCCTATATATACACACATACATACATAGATTATACATATTTATCTATAATCATATACATATCTACATTCATGGTATTGTATAAAACCATACTTTATTTATTTCTACTTGTCCTTTGTTTTTCTAAAGGATTATATTTCTTTTCATAAGTCCAAGGTTTTCTATATTTTTTAAAAAGTCTATGAGCTCATTATTTCCTGTACTATAGCAATATTCCAACTTTATACTATCTAGTTCTTTTAAGTAGCCTGAAATAATGTTGATTAATATAGCTGACATATAGTATAGTTTCCCTGTTTTTTCTTTTCTGATTTCTTTCTGCTTTTTTAAATAATAAATTATAATCTTGATCTTTATTTTATATTTGTGCATATCTCATTTTTATAACTTTTCCTGAAACCAATATATTATTGAATTCAAATTTTTCTGATTCTGCTTGATGGGTGAATTCATCCAATTCTAAACTATAATTATTTGTTTATCTTTCTTCCTATTGTTCTTACCTATTCCTGATTCCTTTCTGACTCCTTTACTTTACTTCTACCCACTTCCTTTCCCCCCATTGCTTAATCTACCCCCCTACCTCCTGTACCCAGAATCCCTTCCTTATCCTCTTACCCAACCCTATTCACCTTGCTCTTTCTATTTGAATTTAGAAGACTTTTATATTGTTCAGAGAGAGAGAGAGAGAGAGAGAGAGAGAGAGAGAGAGAGAGAGAGAGAGAGAGAGAGAGAGAGAGAGAGAAAGAGTTCCAGAGAGGACTTCCCTCTTTATCCTATTTCTCCTAATCTACATACTCTTCTATGACCTTCCATTCTATTACCTTACCCTCTTATTTCCTTATAAATTTAGAAAACTTTTACTCTGTTCAACCCTCCTAATCCTCCAAAACTCCCTCCCCTATCACCAGATCCTCTTTATGTCCTGGGGCTTAGCTGAGGTCTTGGGTGAGAAGAAACCACCACCTAATGAGTGCAGAATTAGCAGAGCAGGGATACTCCTGTTTGTGGGCACTTGCACAAGGTAAGGCTCTTGGTTTGGGGTTCCTGGTCAGAGTGAAGAACTGAAGGAAAACTTAAGGCAACATTTCCTCACTCCAGTATTAGAGGTGCCATCACTAATACCTCTTATTTTTTTATATGAACCCCACCATTAAAACCTAACATTATGGGAACAGGGAAAACTGGGATTTATCTTCAGAGGACACCTTAGTATTAAATAAAAAACTTCTACTCCAAAGTGTATTGTGAAATGGCCTCCTGCCCAGACAGAATTTATGAAAGAACTCAAAAAAGAATTCAAAAATCAAATGAGAGGCATTGAGGGAAAACTAAAAAAAAATCCAAGAAAAACAAGAATATTATGATACAAAGTTAACAAACTAACAAAGTCTTGTAGCTGAAAATATTCTTTGAAAATTAGATTTGGGTAAGGGGAAGTCAGTGAAGCTGTGAGAGACCAAGAAATAACAAAACAGATTATAAAGAATAAGAAAATAAAACAAAATGCAAACATTTTATAAGAAAAATGACACATTTAGAGAACAGATCAACAAGAGAAAATATAAGAATAATTAGATTGTCAGAAAATTGTGACAAAAAAGAGAATCTTGACATAATAATGCAAGAAATAATCCAAGAAATTTGTCCTGGATGTAGAACATGAACAGAAAGTCAAAATAGAAAAAAAAATCCACCAATTAGCACCTCAATGAGATTCTTTGTGGAAAACATACAGGAATATTATTGCCAAATTTTCAAATCCTCAGATCAAAGAGAAAATTTTGCAAGAAACAAACAAAAAAAAAAAACCAATTCAAATATGATGAAAATACAATTGGAATTGTACAAGACTTAGGAACAACTACAATAAAAGACCACAAGTTATGGAATCATATTTACTGACAATCAAAAGAATTAGACTTGCAGCCCAAAATATCATATCCAGCAAAATTAGCTAACATTTTGAATGAGACAAAATGAATATTCAACAATCTTGCAGATTTTAAGGACTTTCTGTCAAACTTAAAAGCTCAAACTTAACATATAAGAGTCAATATGAAAAATCAGTTTTAAGAAACTTAACATGGATAAATTGTTTATTTTTTACAGAGGAAAATGTATAGTATATATTTAAGATTCACATCAACAATAGGATAGCTCAAAAGAGCAGAGGCAAGGTAAAAATAGTAATCAAGTTATATAAATGAGGTACAGGGGAAGAATAGACACAGAGGCATTAGAGGGGGGAGGAGGGTTCATAGTTCTGGAAACATACTCACATCAGGAATGGTTTAAATAGGCAATACTATATATACACCATGAAGGTTGTAGGAAGCTCCAAAATCTATAACAAAATAAGGGAGGACGGATGGATGGATGGATGGGGAAGCAAAGGATGAGAGAAAGAATACAAGGGGGGATCCTTGGGTGGGGGAAGATTAAGTAATGGCAAAAATAAATTAAGATAATGAAGGACAAAATAACAATTTTTTTTGGTAATTCCATGATATTTAAATTGTTTTATGTTTTTTTCTTATTACTTCCAATATTTTTCCCCTAATTTGGGAGTTTTGAAACTTGGCTATGATATTCCTATAAGTTTTCCTCCTGGGATCTTTTTCAGGTGGTGATTGAAGGGTTTCTTTTTCTTTTTTCTTTTTCTTTTTTTTTTTTTGTTTGTTTTTTTGTTTTGTTTTGTTTTTTTTTTTTTTTTTTACTATTTCTGCTTGCTTTGTCATTCTTGAACTTCCGGGCAGTTGTTCTTGCTAATTGCTTGTAATTTTGTATTGATTCTTTTTTTTAAAATCATAATTTTCAGGTACTTTATTTCTCTTTGATCTGTTCTCTAAATTAGTTATTTTTCTGAGAAGATTTTTCACAATCTCTTCTATTTTTAATCATTTTATTTTATTATTTCTTTGTGTCTTAGCTTTCCTTTGTCAAATTCTAGCTTTTAAGGAATTATTTTCGTTCTTAAGTTTTTGGCTCTCTATTTCAATTTGGTTGACTTTATTTTCATAATTTTCCTAATTTTCTTGAATTGCTTTTTTCCCCCTAATTTTTCTTTTGTCTCTCTTATTTGATTTTTAAAGTTCTCTCATGAAATTTTTTTTTGTATTTGGGACATTTAAAATTTCTCATTGAAAAAAGAGTGGATTGATCAGAGAAATGCAAATTAAAAGAACTCTGAGATACCATTATACACCTGTCAGATTGGCTAAGATGATAGGAAAAGATAGTGATGAATGTTGGAGCGGATGCTGGAAAAGTGGGACACTGATACATTGTTGGTGGAGTTGTGAATGGATTCAGCCATTTAGAGAGCAATTTGTAATTATGCTCAAAAAGTTATCAAACTGTGCATACTCTTTGAAGTAGCAATGTTACTACTGGGCTTATATCCCAAAGAGATATTAAAGAAGGGAAAGGGACTTCTATGTGCCAAAAATGTTTGTGGCAGCCCTCTTTGTAGTGGCTAGAAACTGGAAGGTAAATGGATGTCCATCAATTGGAGAATGGTTGGGTAAATGTGGCATATGAATTGTATGGAATATTATTGTTTTGTAAGAAATGACCAGAGAGGCTTGGAGAGACTTACATGAACTGATCTTAAGTGCAATGAATAGAACCAGGAGATCATTATATACTTCAACAACAAAACTGTATGAGAATGTATTCTGATGGAAATGGATATCTTCAACAAAGAGAAGATCCAATTTCAGTTCCAATTGATCAATGATGAACAGAATAAGCTACACTCAGAGAAGGAACACTTGGAAATGAATGTGGACTACTTGCACTTTTTGTTTTTCTTCCCAGGTTATTTTTATATTCTGAATCCAATTTTTCTTGTGCAACAAGAGAACTATATGGATCTGCATACATATATTGGATCTAAGATATACTTTAACATGTTTAACATATATGAGACTGCCTGCCATCTAGGGGAGGAGGTAGAGGGAGGGAAGGGAAATATTGGAACAGAAATGAGTGCAAGGGACAATGTTGCAAAAATTACTCATGCATATGTTCTGTCAAAAACTATAATAAAAAATCAAGAAATAACAAATATATAATATAAAAAAGAAAAAAGAATGGATTTTAAACTTCATTATCTTCCTTTTAATATCTTCCAGAACTTTTCTATTTTTTATCTATAATTGGGTTCTTTTTCCTTTATTTGCCTATATTTATTTATTTGTTTATTGTTTTATTTTATTTTTTAAAAGCTGTTAGTGTAATCAAGTTCTAGTTCTCAGGAAGGGGGAATGATGCCCCAGGCCTCACATTCTTTTTGCTGTTACTTTCTGTGGTCTTTCCTGGGGCTCAACCTTGGGATCTCCTCTCCACTCCTAAAGCCCCTTGGCCTACTCAAGCCAATGATCTTACTTCCTACAGTCACTCTAGTGGCTGCAGACTAATTTGTCCACTCTTCCTTGGAACTAAAACAAGGGACTGTACTCATCTGCAAGTACCCAAGGGCAGCAGGGTCCCCTTTGCAACTTTATATTGATTCTTTTTTTTAATCATAATTTTCAGGTAGTTTATTTCTCCTTGACCTGTTCTCCAAAACAGTTATTTTATGAGAGGTTTCACAATCGCTTCTATTTTTAATTATTTTATTTTATTATTTTTTTGTGTGTCTTAGAAATACTCTGTATTTCTAAGTTACTGTATTCACTAGGTTTGTGCTAGCTCCTTCTCCTTTATAGGGGCAGTTCAGACAGAAATGTTGTGTCTGCCTAGCTGTGTATGAAATCCCTCAACATTGGAAGGTACATCAATCTTTTCCTACTCAGCTATTAGACCCTCAATACTGTCCAGAAGATGAAAATTTCTAAAGCTGAGGCTTCCTCCCAACCTCAGCTTGCCTCAGGGATTATTGTTTACTGATTTCATAGAGTTGGCCTGAAAGTGTTTTCTGACCCCTGCCTCTTTTAGCCAGATCTTTCCAGAGGTCTTTTTAAGTTGTTTTAGGAGAACAATTACTTTACCTTGACTTTTATTTATTTGTTTTACATTCCTTCTGAGGCAATGTTCTATCTTTTTCTGTGGAGGAAATTTGGAGATAAGAAAGTTTTCTGATCTACTCCACCATTTTCCCTGAATCTTCTCCATCATTTTTTACAGAACAAAATTATTCTATTACATTCATCATATATGTAATCCTTAATTTAACCATTCCCTTATTTTCAATTGTTGGCTACCATGAAAAGAGGTACTGAGGGGCTATAAATATTTTGTTATCTTTGAGTTATTTCACTCTTTCTTTTATCTCTTAGTGTTGTAGACCTAATACTAGTATCACTGAATTACAGGAAATATGCAGTTTAGTAGCTTTGGAAGCATAAGTCCAAATTGCTTTCCAGGATATGTACACTAGGTAATTACTCTTTATTTATTTATTTGTTTTAAAAATTAATTATATAATTATATATATATTTGGACAGTACATATGCATGAGTAATTTTTTGCAACATTATTCCTTGTACTCCCTTCTGTTCTGAATTTTCCCTTCCTTCCCTCAATCCCCTCCCCTAGATGGCAGGCAGTCCCATAAATGTTAAATGTGTTATAGTATACCCTAGATACAATATATGTGTGTAGAACCGAATTTCTTGTTGCACAGGAAGAATTGGATTCAGAAGGTAAAAATAACCTGGGAAGAAAAACAAAAATGCAAATAGTTTACACTCATTTCCCAATGTTCCTTCTCTGGGTATGGCTGATTCTGTCCCTCATTGATCAATTGGAACTGAATTAGGTCTTCTCTTTGTTGAAGATATCCACTTCCATCAGAATACATCCTCATACAGTATTGTTGCTGAAGTGTATAATAATCTCCTGGTTCTGCTCATTTCACTCAGCATCGGTTGATATAAGTCTCTCCAAGCCTCTCTGTATTCATCCTGTTGGTCATTTCTTACAGAGCAATAATATTCCATAACATTCATATACCATAATTTACCCAACCATTCTCCAATTGATGGGCATCCATTTACCTTCCAGTTTTTAACCCAAAGAGGGCTGCTGTTAGGTTCTTACTAAGTGCTAATGAGATAATGAGATATTAGGTTCTTACTAGCTGCTAAGTCCGTACTTAACAATTCTCTAGTTCCCACCTTTATTGGGGAGTTTTACCCATTTGAACTTCTGGGGAGGCGCTTGCATGCTTAGGAGGAGCAAGTTCATTGGTTGAAGTATTTTTACCCATAAGCCCCTGAGTTATTCCACCCCATTCTCTGGGAGGATAAAAGAATCAACATTGAGCAAGGGAAAAAGTCTCTACTCTAGGTCAGAGTTGGCGGCAGTTGAGAATCGATAGGCAGTTTCTGGAGGCAACAGAACATTACATATTGGCGTCCACAATGTGGGTCAAGGACTTTTGCTTATCCTGATAAGGACTTATTCTGAGCCCTTCAGAGGAGCTAGCCCGGACCTTTGCAGGCTGCCACAAGCATTTTGACACACTCAGGTCCCTTTCTCCTCTTTAGTATTTCCTTGGGATATAAGCCCAGTAGTAGCACTGCTGGGTCAAAGGGTATACACAGTTTGATAACTTTTTGGGCATAGTTCCAGATTGCTCTCCAGAATGGTTGGATTCTTTCACAACTCCACCAACAATGTATCAGTGTCCCAGTTTTCCCACATCCCTTCCAACATTCATCATTATTTGTTCCTGTCATCTTAGCCAATCTGACAGGTGTGTAGTGGTATCTCAGAGTTGTCTTAATTTGCATTTCTCTGATCAATAGTGATTTGGAACACTCTTTCATATGAGTGGAAATAGTTTCAGTTTCATTATCTGAAAATTGTCTGTTCATATCCTTTGATCATTTATCAATTGGAGAATGGCTTGATTTCTGATAAATTAGAGTCAGTTCTCTGTATATTTTGGAAATGAGGCCTTTATCAGAATTTTTAACTGTAAAAATATTTTCCCAGTTTGTTACTTCTAATTACTCTATCAAGAATTTATTAATATAAGTTTTCTTCCCCCACAGACCCTATAATTTTTTTTTTCTTTGTGGAAAGTGCCAACATTGACAATCTGAGGAATTCAAGGTGTTTCCAGAGTGTTCTAATACAAGGTAAAATCTGATTTCTGACTTCCTTGACTGAGTTATGAAAAATTCCTGATTTAGGCTTATGTTTGAACAACACAGTTATGGCCTTTCATTATTAGGAGTTCCAATAGACTTAGCTGGACTTAGACACAATAAGACACCTAGAAAAGTCTATATGTTTTCTCTGTTCTCTGTAGTCTTTGTATATCTGCCACCATGGAGGCAGATCTACAGACTTTTCTTTGTTTTGGGATTTTCCTCAGGCTAGAACTGGAATTGAGATCAAGTTCTGATCCTAGAATCAGTTACACAGTTATTATTTGCTCTTGAACTTGATTCTTATTCAGTACACAGCCCTGTGAACCAAGGCTGATCTTCATCCTAGAAATCCACTTCTGTGAAAATCTCCAATTCAATCTACTCCAGATTCCTTTGGTTCAAGTCACACAGTTGCTACTTCTGAATTCGAGCCTTGCTCAGAACACAGGCTGGCACTGCAATCAACCCGGTTTGCCACTCCTAGGAAAAGGTCTCCTCTTCTGTTTGTTCTAGATATGTGACATAATTGGGTAGTAAGCAATAGGACCTGGAATCTTTCTGGATTGGTACAGAACATCAGCCCCTTTTTACGTGCTGTGTTAAATGCTTCCTTGGCATATGCTCCTGCCCACAATCCTGCCCCATTATCTTTAATTCTTTCTCTTTCTTCCTATACTAACTTCTGTTAGAAAAAATAATTCACTATAAATGTCTTTTCTTGGCTTTCCAGATCAAAACTTTCAAATTATAGTATAATAGTAATAAGTTTTGCCACACAGCTATCTATTTAGAGAA
This sequence comes from Sminthopsis crassicaudata, assembly GCF_048593235.1. NCBI lineage: Eukaryota > Metazoa > Chordata > Mammalia > Dasyuromorphia > Dasyuridae > Sminthopsis > Sminthopsis crassicaudata. The sequence goes on along the minus strand of NC_133618.1, from coordinate 428,098,135 downwards.
CATTTAATTTTGGCCAGCTCCACAAACTAAGGATACTATATAGTCAGCTGGAAAGACTTTGAGCATGGACCTGGTGATATATTGTGTGTTTGACATCAAAAGACTAGTTGAGATAAATGCAAAGAAACTCATTGATATATTGTCTCCAAAGTGACAAATTTTGTATTTGCAGCTATCACAAAGGCATAGAAGGGCAGGGCTATAGTTATTATTCATGAAGGGAATGCCCAGGTTGACAAATAATGGCTCCTTAAAATCATGATAATTGACCTGAGGGTCTTATAGCTTTAAAAGCACTTTTTTCACAATAGTCTTGTGATGTAGGAACTACAAAATAATTGTATCCCTATCTTTCACACAAGGAAATTAAGCTCAGAGAGTTATCTGATTGACCCATTCATATATTCACTGTCAGAGTTAGAATTCAGACCCATAATTTGGATCCTAAGGCCTATAATCCACTGTGCTCTTTTCTTTTGCAGGGATCATAATGGTTTTGTGTGTATGTGTGTGTTTGTTTGTTTGTTTTTGGTGCCCAGATCATGTTCTTCCTTCTTTGTAAAATCTTCCACAGGAAACTTAGCTTGATGCAACATCTCCTTTCCCTCAAATCAAATATTTATTGCTTTTAGTGAATCATTTGGCATTGTCATACATACTGTCTTGTTAGGATGTTATCTTTTATTATTTGTTATTATTCCCTCTCTTCCCAACTATGCTGTTTAACTTCATGAAATAAAGAAGCGAGTCTTATACATCTTTGTTTCCTGACAAGATAATTCATCACAGAGCTTGGATACAGTAGGTATGTCAAAATTGAAAATGTTCCCTTGATTAACAGTGACATCAATTTCATATCATAGTAGTCTGTATGAGAAGAAAAAGTGAAGAGTAGAACTACATCTTTGTCTGATTCTTCCCTTCCCACCCAGTCATAGAAGAAATAAAATCATTCTTTTCTTCTTTCCTATCAGTTCCTCTCACCAGATTCATGATGAATTGTAAAATCACAAATGTCAAAGAAGGGAAGTACTTTAGAACTTATTGAATCCAGATCCTTTCTCTTACAAAGACAGAAACAAGCTTGGGAAGGAAAGTAACTTGATTATGGTTATAGATAAGTGGGGGTTTTAAACCCAGATCTTTTGGGTCTCAATTCAGTTTTTTCCCCACTACACAATATTCAAATTATGGTTATATTGGATTATCCTGCAGTCATGGACACAGCCACAGTAATTCCTCCAAAGTGTTATTTTAGGAAGGAAAACAGAGCAAGAAAAGAAACAAGAAAGTATAAATGCTGAGGTTTGCAATTATCCCTTACTTATGCTGACACATTGTGTTATGAGCCACATATTTTCCATCAACTTTCTGAGGGATGCAGTGACCTGAGTATCACAGGAACAAGGGACAGATATTTAAAAAAAAAAAAACAAATCCTAAGAATCCGTCTCCTGATTATTTTACCTTTCATGTTTTCAAAGTATTTCCACTTCAAACTAGCCCAATCTCTGCCCTTTGATTTATTTTCTATTGAAATACAAATCAAACTACTGCAACACTTTCCTCCCCAAATCTTGTGAACAAAATGCAGAGATTTCCTTTCATTTACATGTGGATTATATTTGGATTGATAAGGATCTTCTATGTCTGTAATCTGTTTCTGGGAAGGAGGATAGTAGAAGAAAAAAAAAAAAAGGAATGAAGGGACAGGGAGGGGTAAGGAAGGGAGAGAGAAGAAAATCCCAACTTTTTATCTTGCTTAAGAAAATGATTGGAAACACATTAAATTATAACAAGAAGAGACATTTAGCAAGAAGGAAGAGAAGCCCAGAGAAAAGAAAATACGAAAAAAACTGTAGGCCACAAACCCAATATTCATCTACCCTATCGATATAGAATATAGAAGGATCCTAGAACATAGAGCAGCTGTCAAAGATTGAAAGATATTTAAACACTCTCCAGTTAAAATCTTCAATTTATTGTGGAGGAAAAATAGGCTGAGAATGGAATGATGATAGCAATATCAATAGAGCAGAGCCTCAAACACCAATATTCACTCCACTGCTTTCAAAATCATATTATATCACCCCTTAATATGCTTTCCATACACTCTCTCACTTATATACACTCTCATGCATATCCTTGCTCTCTACTTTCAAATGGGACACAATGGGACACAAAATTGTAACATGTACATGAATATATGCTTTCATATATACATATATGTATGTATACATATATGGATATATGCTTATATATACATATATGTGTGTATATATATACATACATAAACACACAAACACATGACGCCTTCTAGCCATAATTGAACAGTGTTTTAAGGAATTTGGAACAAAGGAATGTTCTAAACAAGGCAATCATTCTGTGCAATCACTTCACTTTACTTTGTTGTTGGTGTTGTTTCTATTTTTCTTTGCTTCCACTTTCATTTGCAAGGGGGACCTAAAAGACTTTGAGGTAGGGGAAATGAGGAAATTAGAGAGTGAAATGAGGAAAAACCATGGGGCCTCAGTCCCAAAGATCCTTTTGTGATTTATTGGAAAACAGTCTCTGAAATGATTTGAAGAAGATGCACATTGACCATGTGTTAGAACCCTAAATCAAAGAAAGTATCACTATCTTTCAATGTTTAGTATCCTAGATCTAGAGCTAGAAAATATCTCTAGAGCTACCTATACTAACCCTATCATTTTACAGCTAAAGAAACAGAGGTACACAAAGGTTAAATGATTTGCTCAAAACCACTGACATAGGAGACCTTGGCCTAAAGAATCAGGGGCTTTTGTTCTATAGTATCCTCTGAGTCATGCTTTTAGTATGTATATGTGCTAGCAGATAGTCTCCCAGGTTTTGAAGTACCCAATTGCTGCATGCTCTCAATTGCTTCTGCACCTTTGATTGGAGAGTTGAGCAAAAATCTTCTGCTATAGCCATTCTGTATGCAGGGGTTCTCAAACTATAGCCCTCGGGCCAGGCCCTCTGAGGACATTTATGCGGCCTGCCAGGTTATGGCAAATGGGCTGAGGGGGCGAGACAGAGTGTGAGTTTTTGTTTTAACTATAGTCCAGCCCTCCAACAGTCTGAGGGACAGTGAACTGGTCCCCTATTTAAAAAGTTTGAGGACTATTGGAGAGGGTTCAAAGTCCCATCCATCTTTATATTTGTCACCATTGTCCTCCATCATCATCATCGTCATCATCTACACTATCATGAAGTCCTCTCCCTCAGATTTCATCTTCCCTTTGGATATTGTTTTTCTTCATTGGTTTGTAAGCTCTTTGAGGGCAAGAATTGTATTTCCTTTTGTTATATACCCAGCAATTAGCAGAATTTTTGGTATATTGTAGGCATTTAATGAATGTTTATTATATTATGAAAATGATCATTTAGTCTCTAATTGAACTCCAGTGATAGAAAGATACTTAATAAAGGAAGTTTTCCTATTGCTGGACAATTCTGACTCATAAAATTTACCTTAGAGAAAACTAACAGAGCTCTATAATTTCTACCAAATTGCTCCTAATTCTGCCCTCTGGGGCCAATTAGGATAAGTCTGATCCCTCTTTATTGAGATGACCCTTTAGATAGAAAAGGGAAAAAATTCCCTTGAACAATTCAAGTTCTATGAGAATAAGTTTCTTCCTCTGTTAAATGATACTGTTGAACCACAAAATTTCTAACAAACCTTTCATCTTTAAGTGCTTAATGACATAATTCTATGTCAGAGTTAAGGCTGGTAGACAAGGCAAAATATCAGACTGGGTATTCAGTTTAGGGTCATGATCTCCCAAATCAGTTTCATATTAATTTTGAATAACTCTTAATATTAAGAACTTCTTGACACAAAAGACAAAAGTCTTCAAGTATTTTTTTTTTCTGAACGAGAGCATTAGTAACCCTGAAGGATCATAGACCTGAGCTGATCCTTCATGTGTGTATCCTGTCGACAAATGTTTCCTACTTGAACTTCTCCAAGTTTATAACCTAGCTACATACCCCTGTTTGTGCATCCTTTTATGAGTATTCCTTAGTCATAAGTGGTCTGTATTTGTGTATCTTCTTATCCTCTATACTGAAGCTTTGAATTCTTTAAGAATAATCCTCCATCTGTATTCATTAGGTACATCAACTCTTCCCATTAATAACTATGCATTTTTAAGATGGATTTGGGGGGTTATTGCCACTTTTCTCACTGTTCCCTTCTATGAATTATTTTTCTTTGAATTTCAGGATGGCTAGTAAACATATCAGTTGGGTCTCATGAGAGAGGATTGTGAACATAGAGTAACCTATTGAGATTATTTTGAACCTGAGGTAATTTGCCTGAAAAAACCCACCTACAAGGTGAGGGCAGAGAGCAGAGGGCAGTAAGCCCTTAGGTACTTCATGAGCACTTAAAAATATGTGAGCAAGGTGACCCTTCATTTTTGAAGGTGATTCTAGTGAGGCACAAACCCTGTCAGATCTCATCAAGATGTGAGATTTCAAGTGCAGGCTTGTCACAGGTTATTTCTGATATCTGAGAAATAGCCTAAGTATATAGAAGCCCATTCCCAGAGGACTGGCCAGTAGGTAATTAGATTTTCTTTTTTATATTCTGCAATTCATGAAACATTCATTTGTGCTGAGGCTTAAGACTACCTGTCTCAAATCAGTTGGTTATTTTTAAGGATATTGCCTGGATACTCCATTATTACAATTCAAGCACTATGAATCTAATTAATTAATGAATAAGCATTGATTAAGTGCCTATTAAGTGACAAGCACTGTGCTTGATGATAGAGATAGAAATACAAAGAATTAGTAGGTAAAAATGTCCCTAGACACTATACATTACATTTTCATAATATGTATGATCAACTCTTCATAGGTTCATTCAATTTTATGAACAGTTTTGGCACATTATACAGGGTTTTCCAACAGTTTCAGCTAATTTTGAAATCTTAAAAATTTAAAACTGAGATAAGATTTTTGGGGGGAACACGAGTATGTAGAGTATGACCTGGATAGTAAAAGGATTTGGGGTTAAGATATATGAAGGTTAATTGAAAGAATAAGAAAATTGAGCTTGGGTTATAAAAAACTTTTGGGGGGGGGATAATGGAAGGCAGAGAATTTGATTGATATCTTGAGATTCTTGAAAAGCTGTATATGGAATAGGGATTGTACTTGGAGTATTTTTGTTTTCCTGTTTGTTTGTTTTGGCCCCAAAACAAGCTAGCTAGAATTAATAGAGTTGCCAAGAGGCAAATTTTAACAGTACAAAGAAAAATCGATGAAACAAAGGAATATATGAAGTGAAACTTGATTTTGTACTCTTCATTTCTGCTTCTACAGTGATGCTAGTAGAATAATGAAAAAAAGCCAAAATATATGAGAATCATATAGTTTTGAACCACTTAGAAATTTTCACTTAATTGTTGGTATTCTAGTATGAGTGGAAATACTGCCACAATGAATGTACTCCCATATATATTCCAATAGATGAGAAGTCTTCAAACTTTTAAATGTTTTTGGTGATACACCCCATCAGGGAAAAAATAAGTATGTATCCAAAATGTTAGTTATTGACAAAATTAATGTGCTACTACATAAATGACTATGTACATTACTCAGTGTACACAAAAATAGAAAAGATGGCAAATGCTATCACCAGAAGCAGTAGGGACTTATTGGCATTTATTAAACAGGGGAATAACATGGTCAAATTCCTGTTTGAAGATATGACTTTGGTGGCTGTGTAGAGGGAGTAGGGGGAAACTCAAAGCAGGGAGATAAATTAAATTATAGGAATAATCTAAGATGAGAGGTGATGAAGGTTTGAACTAGGGTGTTATCTGTATGAATAATAGAAAGAAGGAAACAGTTATTAGAAATGTGGAGATAGAACCAATAAGATTTGGCAACTGATCTGCTATATAGATATAGGGTAAGGAAGAATGAGGACTTGAAGATGATACTAAGGTTGAGAGAAACTGGGGTAATTCCAAGGACTTTGACTCCCTCACCAAAGTTAGGAAGTTTGCAAATAGTTTGGAATTGGTCAAAAAGATAATCTTTGATGTAGCCTCTCATTTTTATTCTATTCCTTTCTTTGATTTTTAGATCTACTTCTTATAAGCAATAGATTATGGACTTTATTTTTTTAATCCATTCTCTTACACTTTTTCATTTCATAGGATTGTTAATCCATCATCATTTAAAGACCAAAAGTTGAGCTTTTGTTTTTCTCCATTTGTATCCATAGTATTGCCTTTTTCAAAAGATTTTTAAAAATCTCCTTCTTCACTTACATAAGCACTTTGTACCTATAATTAGTTTTGCTTAATCATTAACACTTATTCCATAGGACCATTTCCCCCTATCAATCTTTATTAACTATTTATCAACATTTTTCCTTGTTTTGTGATTTTGTTTAATTTATTGATTTTTCAGTTATTTTGTTATTTAATTCTTCACCTCTTTTTTCTCCTTCAACTAAAGAATCAATTCACATTTTCTTCATATTTCCTCTTATCTTTATCTTTTTTCCCTTTTCATCTTTATCTCCTTTTTAAAAAATCTTTTGTGTTTTTAAGATTTCTGTTTTTTAATGCCATGAGCCAGTCTTTCTCTTTAATTAAAAAAATGAATTTCCAAATGTGGACTAATATGTTTCATTACTTATTTCCTTGGTATTTATATTTATTTTCTTTTCTGTGTTAGCCTGATTTCCATTTCGATCCTTCTCAAACAGTATCAAGGTCTGCTGCTTGTTGAAATAGGTGAAGGACACAAAGGCAGGTAAGATGTGCTGGCAAAGTAATTAGAAAATCCATGAAGGGTTCTAGGCTTTATGCATCCCTGCTAAAATGAGGAGAAGCTGGTGGAAGAGAGGTGCTGAGTGAGCATATTGAAGATTGCCCTACTCCAATGTGCATTTATAAACTTTTTACCTTATTGGGTTCCTCATTTTATTGTCTTATTTATCAAGTTATCATGCCTCTTTCTCTGGTATACATTTTTTTTTGGAGATATGTTGAGAATCTGTGGTGAATCAAAGAAAATTTCTAGACTGGTATCTTGTTGGTAACAGGACCTAGCCAGCAGTCAGTAGAGAAAGTCTATAAGGAGCTTAGTAAGATCCTTAAAATTAAATTTACCTAAAACTTCAAAAAATTCAGTAACATTACCTCAGTGCATAAAGGTCGGAGTTAAAGGAAGATAATGGAAAAATATGGACAGCTAGGTGGCATAGTGGATAGAATGAGGAACCCCAAGTCTAGCTGTACCAGATCTAAAATTATATTGTAAAACAGTGGTCATCAAAACCATTTGGAACTGGCTAAGAAATAGAGAAGTTGATCAGTGGAATAGGTTAGGGTCACAGAACAAAATAGCCAATGACTATAACAATCTAGTATTTGACAAACCCCAAAGCCCCATATTTTGGGATAAGAATTCTTATTTGACAAAAACTGCTGGGAAAATTAGAAATGAATATGGCAAAAAGTAGGCATAGACCCACACCTAACACTATATACCAAAATAAGGTTGAAATAGATTCATGATCTAGACATAAAGAATAATACTATAAACAAACTAGAAGAACATAGGATAGTTTACTTGTCAGATTTGTAGAGGAGGAAGGAATTTGTGACCAAAGAAGAACTAGAGATTATTATTGATCATAAAACAGATAATTTTGATTATATTAAATTAAAAAGTTTTTAAACAAGCAAATCTAATGCAGACAAGATTAGAAGGGAATCAATAAACTGAGAAAACATTTTTTACATCTAAAGGATCTTATAAAGTCCTCGTTTCTAAAATATATAGAGAATTGATTCAAATTTATAGTAGTTCAAGCCATTTTCCAGTTGATAAATGATCAAAGGATATGAACAATTTTCAAATGAAGAAATTTAAACTGTTGTAGCTACAAAGGTGCTCCAAATCACAATTGATCAGAGAAATACAAATTAAGACAAGATGCCACTACATACCTGTCAGATTGGCTAAGATGACAGGAAAAGATAATGATGAATGTTGGAGGGGATGTGGGAAAACTGGGACACTAATACATTGTTGGTGGAACTGTGAACAAATCCAAGCATTCTGGAGAGCAATTTAGAACTATGCTGAAAAAGTTATCCAACTGTGCATATCCTTTGATCCAGCAATGTTTATACTGGGATTATATCCCAAAGAGATCATAAAAGGAGGTAAAGAGACCCACATATGCAAAAATGTTTGTGGCATTCCTCTTTGTAGTGGCAAGAAACTGGAGATTGAGTGGATGCCCATCGATTGGAGAATGGCTAAATAAATTATGGTTTATGCATGCTGTGGAATACTATTTTTCTGTAAGAAAAGACCAGAAGGATGATTTCACAGAGGTTTGGAGAGACCTACATGAACTGATGCTAAGTGAAATGAGCAGAACCAGGAAATCATTATACAAGGAAACAAGAAAAATATATGATGATTAATTCAGATGGACAGGGCTCTCTTCAACAATGAGATGATTCAAACCAGTTCCAATTGTTCATTGATGAAGAAAGCCATCTACACCCAGAAAAAGAACCATGGGAACAGTGTGGAATACAACATAACATTTTCACCCTCTCTGTTATTTGCTTGCATTTTGTTTTCTTTATCAGTTTTTCTTTTTCTTCCTTCTTGATCTGATTTTTCTTGTGTAACAAGATAACTATAAATATGTATACATATATTGGATCTAACATGTATTTCAACATATTTAACATGTGTTGGATTAACTACCAGCTGGGTGGAGTGGGGAGAAGGAGGGGAAAATATGGAACAAAAGATTATGCAAGGGTCAATGTTGGAAAAATTACCCTTGCATATGCTTTGTAAATAAAAAAAGCTTTGACAAAAAAGGGGAAAAAAGCTTAAGAATAAATTAAAAAGAAGTTACAGAGACTCCTTCTGTATATATGTCATGCATACTTTTTTCAAGATAATCGGATGACTCTGATTATGGTAAACATTAAATAATAGCAGAAGACTTGAAATTGTTTTACCTGTTTTTTGTTGGGATTTTTATTTTTTAACTTGAAACATGACACAGCTAGTTTGAAAGATGGACATGTTCAAATGAAGCATCATTTGTGGATAAGTTTTATATATACCTAGGGGTATATAGTTATACCTAGTTTCAGGATGTGCCTGCAAACACAGATAATGTATATGTATTATAACTTAAGGCATTAATACTTGGACATTTTTCTTTGAAGTTAATAAAAGAAAAAGACTTTTACATTTCACTAAATTTTCATAGGAGAATAAGATAAGCTATCCCTTTAGAGACAATTGAACGTAATGTAAAGAACTTGGAGCTCAGAGTTAGAAATTGTGTTTTTGAGCTCCAATCCTGACATTTAATAATTTTGTGATTTTGAATGAATTATTTCACTTTTCTGAGCCCCAATTTCTTTATCTATAAAATAAATATCTAATTATGATGTCTATTTCCCTTTATATTCTAATAATCTGTGATTCTGAGGATTTCAATTACAAATCTGAAACTTACTAATCAGTGTGACATTGGGAATATCACTTTAATTCATCGCGCCTCAGTTTCCTACTAGGTTAAGTGGAAATGAAAGTACATATATTTTCTACTTCACTAAATTAAAGTGAAAAGAAAACATACTGTAACCTTGTGCAACTTGTTAACTTGTGCAATGTTAGTTGTTATCATTTTAGCATACTAGAACAAGAATAAATGATTCATATTGACTCACCATAGCCCATCACACAGATAGGAAGAGATCCAAAAATATGCATTGCATTTTGTTTCTTAATAAGATTCAGAAAGATTAGTTCTCAGCAAGTATCAAGAAGGGGGCACATTAAGGTAGTCTTGAGCTGTGCTTTTGAAACACTCATAGTTCCTCCTTGTCATTCCAATAAATAAATAAATTCTCCTAAGGATGAATGTGAAGATAATAATGGGTGACACACCAATAAGATGATGGCTATAATGGATGACAAACCAAGGAAATGATGTCTATTTCTTACTCAGTTTCATGAATTTTCAAATGAAAGGAAGATGAACAGGATGGTGAGAAGTCTGAAAATTGCATCATATGAGGATCAGTTAAAGGAAGCAGAAATATTTAACAAAGAGAAGATTTAATAAGGTATTATAATTATCTTCACAAGCTATAAGATGGAAGAAGGGTTAAATGACCTTTATAGCTCCAGAAGGTAAAATTAAACCTGGAAGGTCTACATTCTATAAAAGCAGAATTCTGTAGCCTCCCAAAGAGAGAAAAACATAATTTAACTGGAGTATTTCAGAATAGAAATGACTACCTTGATGACGAATTCCTCATCCCCAAAACTGTTTAATAATGGCTCATGTAGCAGGTGTAAGATGTTTTGTAGTCACAGATCTAGAGTTAAAGGGACCTCAAAGTTCATTTAGTTCAACAATCCCCTTTTCACAGGAAACTGAAAGCCAGTAAGAGTCTGTGATTTGACCAAGGTCGTTGGTAGTAAGCCTCCAATGTGGGATTTAATTCAAGTCACCTCTCTCTAGCGTAAATGGTCTTTATAGAGTGCCACAAATTGATTCCTACATAGACTGAAAAATCAAACTATATGGCCACTAATGTTCCTTCAAATCCTGTTATTCTATGCTTAAGCTGTGCCAGGAACAGAAAAAGACCCTGTCACATTTTAAAATATTTGTGTTACAGAAAACCATCTCACAGACCATATTTATAATAAACATAATATAGGAAACTAGTTTTCCATAGTTGTGAGACATTCTTAGTATATTGAAGATAATATGCTAATGAAGATAATAATATTACATATTATTATATGTTATATAATATATATATGTATATCTAATATCTAATATCTTATAATAATATTCACCCATTCATATGATATATAGAAAGAAACAGGGCTGAATCTTATTACAGATTTAGAGCTACAAAGAATCTTACAAAAGCAATTCTATACAAACATCTCATTTTATATATGAGGAACTGAGCAGAAGAGAGACTAAATAACTTGCCCAAGATCACACATCACAAAGTCAAGGTTCAAGTTCAAGACCTCTGCCTCCAAATACATTTTTCCCATTGTATTAAATGGCAAACTTGCTAAACGATATCCAAAATGCTACTTTGATAGAATTCTATATATTACTTTTTTCAAATACTAAAATCCTCCCTTGATATTTACCATGTCATAGATGTGACCCTGGTGTCTTAAAGCCTACCCCAGAAGAGCAAAATCTCTTAAAAGTCCTCTTCATCTTCAAAGGTTTCAAGTACAGAGATTATATACGTGTCATCTAAGAACCTGCCTAATTAGATGAAGAATGATGTCTCCAAAAAGCTAGCCAACAGTTGTTATTTCTACATTCAAGAAACTTCAGTAATTTTCTAAACTAGAGTAGAAAAACATAAACTCCACTGTTTGATGTTTCAAACCCAGTAAGTTCAGACTTTAGATTCATTTCACATTATACACGCAGACATTTTACCTCTAGACAGACTGGGCTATTTTTACATCTGACATTACATTAACCTATACCATGCCTGGATCTGAATGTGTCCCCCATGCATCAATTGCATTTTCCTTTCATTTCTACCTCTTACAATTCCTAAATTTGTCCAAGGGTTGACTCAAGTGTTTCCTCTTACCTAAGGTTGATTTTGATGCCTTTTATTTATTATTTATTGCCTATTATCCTCACCCACAAAATGATTTTGCCTTTACTTTTCATGTTATTTTGTTTCAACTTATTTATACATTTATTGCTCAACTACAGCCTGACTTCCAGCTAAATGTTACTTTGAAGGTAGGGATTCTTGTTTTTTTTATTCCCAGTATCTAAGACTTTAAATGGCAGATAGCAGGGGCTTAAGAAATACTTGCTGAATGAATAAATAAATGAATCAATAAGGCAATTTTTTATTTTATTTTACTTTATCACAGAATATGATAAAGAATATTTCCTAAAACAGTTAGCAGCAACAGTCGATCTCAGTGAAGGGAGCACCCACACAGATAAAAATCACAAATCCTTAAAATGAAGTATGATCCTCATGGTTTCTCCACAGTTCTATCCATTGAAAGGCAATATTCAAAAAGGGGAATGGGAATTTCTACATATGTAATCAATACAGCACCTCCTCCTACTTGCTTCTCTGCTTGTAGAAAGGACATCCAATCTCTAAGCTTCCTTAAATTGCATCACACTTGGCTTCCAAAGAGCATTTCAGTGCTGGGGGTGGCAGTCTGTTTCTCTTATCTATTTAGAATGCTTCTGCCAACCAAGGAGAATAATTATCTTATGGTTCAGGGTATCTGAAACGATTTATTCCATTCTGCCAGGAAGAAAGGCCTTTATCAGGATTGCATGATGCAGAATGAATAGACTCTCCTGACCTTTTCCTTTCTCTGTATCCTTAAGGACAGACAAGTGCCCAGACATTTTCTGTTTAGGAACAAAGCACATGTGTGCCCATGCTCACACACACACACACACACACACACACACACACACACACACACACACACTACTGTTCTGTTAGACTATGGATTCTAGGGAATTCATGCTGAGATCTTCAACCTAAATTGGATGGGAAGCATTGAGAATGTGTATCTTGAGAAACTATGGAAAACCGCAATTCATATTGATGCTCTCTGTAGCTATGGAACTCATCTTCCAAAAAAAAAAGGGGGGGTGAAAAAGCACCCAGAAACAGAAATGAGAAATGAAAAGCAAATGAGTTTCTATATTGTTTCCATACCTGGAATTATGAGGATTTAACCTTATGGGGTGCTGTTCATCACAGTTAGAGTTCTGGCATTGCACAACTTATATATTTACATCACTGGGGTTGAGTGAATAATGAGATGGAAAGAACACTCACTCTGGAGCAGAGAACATGGATTCAAATACTCTCTCTTTCACTACCTGTGTGATCTTTGATTAAGTACCTTTACTTCTTTGGGACTTAGTTCCCTCATAGGAATGTGGGGGACAGCAACTCAATGGTTTTTGAAATCCCTATGATCCTCCTTCAAGGGGGACTGTGATTTATTCTGTGAAGGTTCTCCTAGCACCAGTGCATATCTACATCTCTTTAGAGCATACAAAATAGTGTTCAGGAGCTTCTAAAAACTAGATAGACAGATAAAGGGATAGATTGATATGTTCCCCTAGAAAAGTCTGAGTTCATGAAGTATTAAAATTATTATTATTATTTTTATGTAATACTTTATTTCCCTCAATTACATATTAAAACAATTTTTAACATTTGTTTCTCCCCAACTTTCCCCTCTCTTCTCTGTCCCCTCTGTGAGACAGCAAGTAGTCAGATATAGGTTATAAATATGTGATTAAATAAAACATTTCCAAATTAGTCATTTTGCACAAGAAGATTCAAATTTCAAAAAAAAAAGAATAGAAGAAAAAAGTGAAAAATAGCATGCCATAATCTATATTCAGGTAACATCAATTCTTTCTCTGGAAGTAGATTCTATTCTTCATCATTGGTTGTTTGGGGTTGTTTTAGATTTTTGTATTGCTTAGAAGAGTTAAGTCATTCACAGTTCTTCATCAAACAATATAACTATTACTGTGTACAACATTTTCTTGGTTCTGCTTACTTCATTTTGCATCAACTCATGTAAGTCTGTTTCTTTCTGAAATCATCCTACCTCATTTCCTATAGTATAATAGCATTCCATCACAATCACATTACACAGCTTATTTAGCGATTCTCCAGTTGTTGGACATCCTTTCAATTTCCAATTCTTAGCCATCACTAAGAGGCCTGCTATAAATATTTTTGTACAAATAGGTACTTCTTCCCTTTTTCTCCACTTCTTTCATGTCTTTGGAGTACAGAACTAGTAGTGATATTTTTGGATGAAAGGGTATGCACAGTTTTATAGGCCTTCAAGCCTAGTTCCAAATTGTTCTCCAGAATTGTTGGATCAGTTCACACCTCAACTTATAGTGCATTAGTATCCCAGATTTCCCATATTACTCCAATATCCAATATTTGCTTTTTTATTTGGCATATTTCTAAATCTGTTTGGTGTGAAATAGCACATCAGAGTTGTTTTCATTTGTATTTCCTATTCAATTTAGATCATTTTGATGGATTTAATTTCTTTGTCTGAAAACTGTCTATTAACATTATTTGACATTTATCAACTGACTTGTATTTTTTAATAAATTTGACTCAGTTCTTTACATATTTGAGAATAATAGACACTTAATGCAAACATATTCTCAAATTTTCTGCTTTTTAAAAAAATTTTTGTTGTATTGCATTTTTGTGTGAAAAAACCTTTTTAATTTAATATAATCTATTTTACATTTTTTAGTGCTCTCTATATTTTCTTTGGTCCTAAACTCTTCCTTTATCCACATATATGAAAAATAAACTATTCCATGCTATCCTAATTAGGTTTATGGTATCACACTTTATGTGAAAATCACACACTCATTTTGACCTTATCTTGTCATATTGTATGAGATATTGAGCTATATTTAATTTCTACCATATTGTTGCCCAGTTTTCCTAGCAATTTTGCTTAAAAAATGAGTTTTTGCTCAAATCTTTGTATTTATCATATATTACTAAATTGCTATGATTATTTACTCTAATGTAACATGTACTATTCTACTTATCCACCACTCTATTTCTTACCCAGTACCAAATTGTTTGATAATTACCACTTATAGTCTGTTAAGACCAAATCACCTTCTTTAACATTTTTAAATTAATTCCCTTGATATTTGTAATCTTTTTTTTCTTCCAGATAAATTTTATTATTTTTTCTAGCTCTATAATAATTTTTGGTAGTTTGATTGTTATGACACCAAATAAATAGTCTTGGTAGAATTGACATTCTTGTTATATTGGCTCAGCCTATCCATGAGCAATTAATATTTTTCCAACTCTTTGGATCTGATTTTTTTTGTGTGTGTTCAACGTATTATAGAATCCCTGGATTTATCTTCACAAGTAGACTCCTAAGTTCTTTATAGCACTATTTATATAAATGGGATTCTAGGGTCAAATATAGAGTTAAAATCAAATTATTTAAAATGTTTTTTTTTTTCTTTTTGTTTCTTGTTGTTGGACTTTGTAGGTAATATAAACAAATGCTGATAATTTGTATGGATTATTTTTGTTTTCTGCAACTCTGCTAAAGCTGCTAATAATTTCAAATAGATTTTAATTGTTTTTGTAGCATTCTTTAATTACACCATTATATCATTGGCAAAGAGGGATAGTTTTATTTCCTCATTGTCTAATCTAATTCTATTAATTTATTTTTCTTCTTTCTTTGCTACAGCTAACATTTCTAGTACAATGTTGAAGAATAGACAAGAAAATGGGTATCCTTGCTTCATCCTTACTAGTACTGGAAAGAATTTGGGCTCATCTATATTATAGATAATGCTTGTTGATGATTTTAGATAAATGTTACTTATCATTTTGAGCCAAGCTCCATTTATTCCTATGCTCCCTAGTGTCCCCCCCACCAGGCTGGGGTTAAGTGACTTGCCCAGGGTCACACAGTTAGGAAGTGTTAAGTGTCTGAGACCAGATTTGAACTCAGGTCCTCCTGAATTCAGGGCTGGTGCTCTGTCCACTGTGCCACCTAGCTGCCCCTCCCTAGTGTTGTTGGTTTTTTTTTTAAACAGGAATAAGTATTGTATTCTATCTAAAGTTTTTTTTTTTAATAATCATGTGATTTCTGTGGGTTTGTAATTGATACATTTAATAAAGCTGAGAGTTTCTAATTTTGAACTAACCTTGCATTCCTGGTATAAATCCCACCTGGTAGTGATGTATGATTCTTGTAATATATTATTATAATTTCCTTGCTGTGTACAAATACCTTTATAATATTACATGGATGGGGTATTTGTCTTATTAGAAGAGTGAACCCATTCATTATTTTCAGTATCAGAAATCTAAAAAGAACTGTACCAGTCTATTACTCAGACCATAGACATAAAATCAATCTTTGTGCATTTAATTACTACTACTTTTTTATGGTAAGATCTGTCTTCACTCTATGTCCAATGCTTTATCCATTAAAACATCTAACTGCCTCTGAACTTAGAAGAGTCATTTAATCTCTTTAGGTCTCAGTTTTCTGACCTGAAATGGATCAGAAAATGGGTGTTGGACTCAGTGGCCTCTGAAGTGCTTTCCATCTCTGATCTCTGATCCAGATAATCAGTGATCCTCCACATCTTTGGGTCTCCTGGCTTTAAATTTTTTTTAGTTATTTTTTTTTAATTGCAAAAGCTTTTTATTTTTCAAAATAAATGCAAAGATAGTTTTCAACATTCACCCTTACAAAACCTAGTGTTCCAATTTTTCTCCCTCTCTTCCCCTCTCTTCCCTCCTCTAGATAGCAAGTAATCCAAATAGGTTAAAAAGGTAGAATTATTCTTAATACATTTTCACATTTTTTTCACATTTGTTATGCTACCCAAGAAAAATCAGATCGAAAAGGAAAAAAAATGTAAAAAAGAAAAAAAAATTAATCAAACAAACAAACAACAAGAACAACAAGGTGAAAATATTATGCTTTGATCCACATTCAGTCTTCATAGTTTTCACTCTGGATGCAGAATGGGTTTTTTTTTTTTCCATCACGAATTTATTAGAATTACCTTGAATTACCTAATTTCTGAAAATAGTCAAGTCCATCACAGTTGATCATCATATAATCTTTTTGCTGCTGTGTACAATATTCTCTTGAGTTTACTCACTTCACTTAGCATTAGTTATATAAGTTTTTTCAGGCTTTTCTGAAATCATTGGCTTTAAATTCTTACTGGACTAAAGTTACCTGCATCTCAAAGACAGAAATATGAGTCTAAGATGAAAATGTGGAGGTTCTTAGCTAAGTTTTGTCTGAGGGAGACAATAATAGTCTAGATGCGAAGAAACCTACCTTATAATGGCACTTGAGTGGTATCCTTCTCAGCATCAGTGCTATATACATTTGGTTTTCCAATAGCCAGTCCTTAAAGTATTGATAATTTCTTAACACTACATGAACAGGATCCTTGTCTTAGAAGGGTGAGTTCTTTCATTATTTTTGATATCAGAAACATAAATAAAATTTAGCTTTTTCATCCATAAATTTCAGATTTTACTAGGGATATTCCTTTTTAATAGAGGTAAACATTTTATTAGCTTCAAAGTACTCTAGAAATGAGGTGTGTTTATGTGTGCGTGTGTATGTGTGTGTGTGTATATAAATTTATATTTATGTGTATATATACACACACATAAGTGAATGTAAATGTAAAGTATTTAAATATTATATATATATTTATGGTTTAGCATCTTAGTATCAATAGATCAATCAAATATTTATTAAATGCCTATTAGTTTAGAATTTGACATTGGTTTTTGGTTGTTTTTTTTTTTTTTTTAATCTCTTTCACACAAATCTTAGCTAAGAATTCTCATGTATTCATATCAGATTCCTCTGTTGATGTCTCTGGAGATGAAGCCAACTTCATACCAATTAGGATTCAAATTTACTATAGTCTTGCAGAATCTTGGGTCTCCTTAATGCCATGTTGAAATATGCTTATAACGATGGTATTATCTTTTATTCTTCACTCTCCTTAATCTTTCATATTCAGTCAATTACTCAGTCCCTTTGATTCCATCTCCATGTTCTCACATCTGTCCCCTCCTCTCTATTCCCACTGTTACAGCCTTCATTATCACTTGCCTGGTCTCTTGTAATCATCTCAAAGCAGTTTTTTTCCCTACCTATCATACTTTATTTCCCTGCTCCACCCTATCCTATATTTAAATGAAACAATAATTGTTGTTAATGCATAAATAATAGTGTCATTTTATTTCTTTGCTCAGAAATATATAGTGGTCCCTCTTGTCTGGCAAGATCAGATTTCTTTGTCTGACATTCAAGCTCAATACAATATAATCAATATTGCTTTAGATTATTTAAAATTATTAAGTAGTATTTGTTGGAATATCACTGTAGTGTAGAAAATGATGAGTTGGTGGATTTAGAAAAATATGGAAAGACTTGGACTTACAAAGGATGATATCCACTTTCAGAAGTGACAAACAAGTCTTACATAGTACAGTCTTACAAAGATGTGTATATATACATATATATATATATATATATAAAACTAGTATTTCGTAAACAGGCTTTCTTAACATGGAAATTTCTCTTTATTATATTTTGAATCCTCTCATTATGCTTTCATGTTCTACATATGAATTTTTTTTGCATTTAAGTTTTAAATAAATATTTTTTTTACAAAGAGCAACAATACAAAAGGCAAGTCTGTGCCCAGTTTTGTACATTAACTATCAGTTAAATTAGGTTGTGCCATTTTGGAGACATAGAAACAGTCCTAAATCAGCTTGCAGAAGACCTAACTTACAATCTGAGTTCTTTGTGATTTTGTGCAATTCATGTCTTTGTTCTGGGTGTCAATATCATTATAGTAAAATGAAGTAGTTGAATGAAATATGTTCAAGGTTTCTTTTCAGTTCTGAATTCTAGGGTTTCTCATAATCTCAAAAGACTCTTTGTTTTTATGGTGAATATATTCCATTCATAGCTATATAGCATTGTTCCACCAGGTCTTCTCTTTTCCATTCATTCTTGTCCATCATTTATAGTATTATGGAGATATCCTGGATTTTCTGTTATTAGATCTGCCTCAAACAACAAAACACAAGATATAGAAGCTTCTGTGCTGGAACAGATTTCAGTATAAATTCTGTAATGAAGTACATGTTCATTCCATTAGCCAAGTTGGGAGAGGCTCAATATCAAAAGTTTGACAAATATTTTGACCATGAAAACCTCTAGAATTTGATAATTTGCCTCCCTCAAATCAAATAGTTGGCTGGACTGACAAAATCAACTAATTATGTTGGGATTGTGTGGATTCAAATTCTATATTCTTACCATGAACAAATACATGAAATATAATTACATAAATGACATAAATTGATTAAGTATATATTATGTGACAGGAATTGTGTGAAGTGTGGAGAATACAAAAATAATTAAGAAACATTGCCCTTAAAGAGCCTATATTCATATATTCAAACAGGTAGAAATAATATGCATAAATGAATGACTGCATTTATTAAATGCTTACCATTTACAAAACACTTTTAAAATCACATGTGGAAAATGATGACCAAGGAGGAATGTTTGTGTTTGGGAAGTCATAGATATGATGGGTCTTGCATAGGGTAGCTGATTTTACATACCTTTCCAGAAATTGACACTCTTGCTTTGGAAGAGGAAGAGGTAGAAAATGGAAAGTAGGTATGTGTGTATCAACATGTCAGAAAGATGGTCAGAATGAAATAAGATCAGAAGTCAATTTAATATAAAGAAGTCTCTCACAGATGAAGACAGCACAGCCCTAGGGCAAGAGTACCACCACCACTGGTGGGGGCAGTGGCAATAGTCCATGGCATGATAAGGTAATCTATTTTCTGAAAAAGTGGAATGGATTTGAGACTTGGAATCTTGGGCAGCTCCATTCTTTGGAAGGCCCCAACTACCAAAGGCTAGAATGGCCAGAGATAATAAATTATTTTTTCTCTACCCTTATGTGTAGTGGAGGTAACCTCACACATACTTAAGTCAGAAATGGCATATTCTAAAACTGTCATTCCTGATATAGATCATCATAGCTGATATCAGTAATTCAGGAAACACCAAACTCCCTGCACATTGAAGCAAGACAGCTCCTCTGAAATGGTGGTGAGCACAATTTACTAGGGACCTTTGAGTAGAGAGGGAACCAAAGGTGTATGGAAAAAGGGGGAATTGGGGTGGGGATAGGATCAGTAAACTAATAGTCAACAAAATATAATCAGTTTTATTTATCTGGATTTTAGCATCTGACAAAGTTGTCTGTGATATTCCTGTTAACAAGATGGAGATACTAATTATAATAATTTAAACCTGGTGAATGCTTGGACTTAAAAATTTGTAATTGAACAGTTGAGCCAAGATGGTGGAGTGCAGGAAGCAATCCAGCTGAACTTTCCCAATATTCCCCTCTAAACAAGTTTAAAATAAATTTTCAAAGAAAAAGAATAAATCCTCAAGCAAAATTTTAGAATTTCAGAGCCAACAAAAGGTCAGAAGGAGACATTTTTTTCCAGCCTGAGACAACTCAGGAGGTTAGCAAAACAGGATAAAAACAGGCCTAGAGATTGGTAGCAGCACCAACTATGGGCCTTGGAGGCAGTTTCACAGCTGCAGCAGTTTCAGAAGCTCTCAGACAAGAAATAGTAAGGATATTGGACAACTGGTAAGAAAAAAGATTACAGGAAAGACTTTGCTGGGATTAGGTACAGCTGCTGGTGATTGACAATTCTTTTGTATAAGCAGTTCTGAGTCTCATTTTCAGGGTGGAGCAGAGCACTTAGTCACAAAAGAGCAGGGACCCTAGTAGAAGTTCTGAATAGGAGAGGAGCACTGGTACTTAATGCTTTCAAGAGAGCAGGAGTCATAATCACAATTCTGGGTACAACAGGAGAGTAGGAAACCTTTCTGGATAAAGATGAGAACTCAGAGCTGGAGAGTGATGACTACAAGTCTTTCCAGATCACACCACCTTGGAAACACACCAAACTTGCAAACTCTCAGAACCAGCTCTGAAAGCAGCAACAAAAGGTATGACACAAGGTAGTGCTTCCTCATCCCCAATTGAGCAAAACAAAATTATAGCATAAAAGTCAAAGTCGAGAAATAATTAGAAAAATGAGTAAAGTAAAAAAAGAAGAGGAAAAGAAAGACAAAAATAATTTGACCATAAAAGCTACTATTTTTGGAAGAAGACTAAGAAATAAACTCAGAAAAAGATAACACTGTGAAAAAAGCTACAAGCTAAGCCTCAAAGAAAAATGCAATTTAATTGAAGCCCAACAAAAATTGGTGGGAAAGTTAAAGAAAAATAAGAGTACTAGAGGAGAAAATATAAAGATGCAAGAAAATTGTGAAAAAGAGAATTAAGAGCTTGATTTAAAAGGTACAAAAAATACTGAAGAAAATATACCTGAAAAAATAGAATTAGAGTAATGGTAAAGGAGGCACAATTCATTTGGAAAAAAAAAAGAACTCCTTATAAGGCAGAATAGGCCAAATGCAAAAGGAGGTACAAGAATTTCACTGAAGGTTTGGGAAGTCATCTCAGAGAGAAAAAATGGCAAAAATTATAAAACAAATTGCTGATGCATCTGTTGGAAAGGGCAAGCTAAGAAGAGCTATCTTGGACCAGGACTCTTGTTAACAGGTTCATGGAATGATATAAGGCTAGAAACCATTGCCCTTGACTGAAGTATACTTTTACAGTAATCCACTAAATGGGGGGGGGGGGAGATAAAGAAATGAAGGGGAAGGAAAAAATGAGGGGAAAGAAAGAGAGGGGCAATGACCAGTGGTCCACATAATGCTTATTATATGAAATTATCACTTATTTTTAAAAAATACTTATTTTCAATTTATGGAATAAAACAAAAATTCCTATAACCTAGTACAATAAAAAATATGATGGCATATGAAAAAAAAATTTCACTGAAGAAAAGAATTCCTTAAATAATTGGCCAAATGGAAAAAGAAACAAAAGTTTAGTGAAGAAAATAAATCCTTTAAGATTAGAATTGACCAAGTGGAAACTAATGACTTGATGAGACATCAGTAAACAATAAAACAAAGCCAAAAGAATGAAAAAAATAAAAGAAAATGCAAAATATTTCTCTAGAAAAATAACACACTCAAAAATAGATTGAAGAGAGAGAATTTAAGAATTATTGGCGAGGGCATTCTGGGAAGATGGTCAGAAAATTCCAACCTCTTCAGATTTCCTTCACAAACAAGACATACTAGTGGCTTAAGGTAAATATAGAATGGGAAAACAAACAAGCAAACAAACAATAACAACAAAAAAGAGTTGGAACAGAGCTGCAGTCCTTTTGGGACAACTGGAGAAGACCTGAGGAAAGATCACAAAGATGAAACTTCCACTTGTGTGAAGTGAAAATGCTTCCAGGTTATCTGCATTGAAACTACAAATTTAAAACAATAAACAAATAAATAAAAACCTGGAGTTGGTAGGTAGTCTCAGCCACAGGAATTCTCACTTCACAGACAGTGTGTGGGGGGGGTCACACATATGAGCAGGGGAAGATTGAAGGACCCTTTACTGATGAAAAGCACCAGCCCCAGCTGTGCTGCTGAGATGAAATCCAGGGCTTCAGCTGAAGGCAAAAACAAACCAACAGTTGCACAGTGAGTGCAGAAGCAGTGGGGTAGAGACCTGCTGGCTGTTGGCACTTATAAGGGACACGAATTTTTGGTTTCTTTTCCAGGCCAGGGAAAAGAACTGAAGGTACAGCCAAAGGTCTTCAGATCAAGAACATTTCCAGAACATTGTGGCTAACAGCTCTAGCTATGGATTAGAATGGGAAAGCAGTGCCACAGGTGGCCCTGGACAAAGCTCAGAAAATAACAGTAAGTAGAACCTGAAGTCAGAAGTACCATCCCCCAGGAGAGGTGATTATAATAAGCTAATAATTTTTTTTTAAAAATTAATAAGCAAAGTAGAAAGCACCCAACCATAGACAACAACTTGTGAATATAGAAGATTTATGTTCATTTTCAGAGGCCCATACTGAAGAAAAAAAGCCTCTCCTATCCCAAAGAATGATCTCGAATAGTCACATACCCAAAAAGAGTTCTTGGAAAACTTCAAAGAGATTATAAAAATCAAATAAGAAACATTGAGGAAAAAAATTAAGAGAAATTCAAAGAAACCAAAAAAAATTATGAAAAGAAAGTCAACCAACTAGAAAAAGAGATCCAGAATCTTAAGAAAAAAAACTCCTTGAAAACTATAATTGTGGAAAGTGAAGCAAATTACATTATAAGATACCAAGATATAATGAAACAAAATGAATGAAAACATAGAAGAGAATATTAAACATCTCTTAAAAAAAAGCAATTGATCTGGAGGACAGATCAAGAAATGAAGACTTAAGAATTATCTAACTACAGACAACTACAATTTAAAAAATGCTTGATAAAATGTTACAAGAAATAAAGAAATTTGCCATGAAGTGGGGCTAAATGTAAAACTACAGAATCATAGATTTCCAGATGAAAAATACCTACAAAGTCATTTAATCTCACACCCTCATTTCACAGTTAAGAAAACTGTGGTCCAGAAAAGGTAAGTGATTTTTGCAAGATGACTCAGGTGCCACTTACTAGAATCAAAAAGAGGGAAAAACACAGGCTCTCTGATTCAAAAGACAGCAGGTTCCCTACTTTATCAAGTTCTACACTTGGATCATTGATACAAGTACATAATATAAGACTTGGAAGTAGATAATAAGATCACTTTGCATGAGGAATGGGGTATTACAGCCCTCCTCAATGGACCACCAATCTCAATACCACATTAGGCCATATTAAAAGAAGTGAGCAAAGGAGGTGATCTTACTAGTATACTCTATCCGACTTAGATCACATTTAGAGAATTCTATTCAGTTCTCAGCACTACAAATGTATGGCCCAATAATTGATTGGAAGTTGGAAAGTAATTGATAAGCTAGAAAATTATGACTTAAGGAGTGGATAACTAGTAAGTATGGATCCTGAGACTTAGCTGAAGTAACAAAGAATGTTTATTCAAAAGAAGAGAAGACTAAAGGGAATAGTGATTCTCAAAAATTTGAAGGCTTTTTATGTATAAGCTCAGCTCCAAAGGGCAGAACTAGAAACATCAAAAAGAAGTTGGAAAGAGAAAAAAATTAGCTTCAAAAAAAATCCTAGCAATTAAAATTGTCCAAAGTGTAATTAAATATTTCAGGAGCTAACAATAACCTTTTCATCTAAGGTCTTCAAGCAAGGAATGGGAAACCATTTGTCAGGGATGTTAGAGAGGGATTATTGGAAATAATTGAAACTTTTGTGGTGTTTTTCAAATCTAAGATTCTATGACTGTCCATGGGCCTCATTTCCTTCATTTGTATAATCAAAATATCAGACTAGAAGATTTCCTAAGTCTTTTCCAGTTCTGGATTCTATAATCTTCTGATCCTATGAAGTTCTCTGAAAGCCAGTTTTACCTATCACATGACTGTAAAATAAAGTGTAAGTTCTTTAAAGCCTGAATTTATGCTTTATTCAACTTCATATCTCCAACATAGAGCTTAGAACTTTGTGGAGAATTGGATCATATGATTGAAAGGTACTTTAGATATTATTTATTGCTAATTGAAGAAATTAGATTGGATAGCTGGAATTACTTGTCCAAGATCACATAGCTATTAAGTAGAAACCTGGATCTCCTCCTTTCTTTCCACTGTTCTAGGCACCTGATAAATGCTTCATGAATTTGCCCAATTTGTCCAATACTCTTGACTTCTATCTGCCACTTAACAGAGAGCTCCTAAAAATATTTATTTGTTTGTCTTCCTTGAGGAGTCATAATTGTATGCATAAGGGAAGAATTGAAAGAAAGTATTTGTCATTCCTAAGCATGTGTTGTATGGAACATATGGGCACACACAGAAGCTATACTTGGAATGCTTGTGGAAACCATCAAAAATCTACACACTTGGCTGCATAATGTAGAGCCTATCCCTACAGATCTCAGCTCAGAAAATCAGTGCCCTCCTCTGAGGACAGGATTGTTTCAGCCCCATCATGGTCTGTATTTATCGACTTGAATTGGATGTATTTTCTGCTTGCTAAATTGGATTTCTTTAGGAAAGGGCAAAAAACAACAGAAAAAACAGATTTTTATAGGGATCAAATAGAAACATGTTGAATTTCATTAGGGCAGGTAAGATTGGATGTGTCTGGGCTTTTTTAAAAATGACACCAACAATTACTTGGAGAAACATTCAGATTTAAGGGGTCTTCCTTTTTCATAATCACTTTCATAGGTATTTTTCCACATTCTGAAAGTCACATAAAACAATGAAAGATTTTTCAACAAGCCCTCTAACTTACAAACCAGTTAGGAACATTCAAGTAAAGAAATGAAAGTTTTTATTGGTTGACCTACTTTCAGCAATGGGGAAAAAATGACTTGATCAAGGTAGATTAGAAAAAATCCCACCACAACTCTTCATGTCTCTTCTCTTTACTTATTTTTTCTCCCTCCATCTCTACAGCTATAGCTAGCCAAATTGCAAGGGCTATTTACAATTGAAGAAGTCTTTATGCTAGCTCATGTATTTCAGTTCAGACAGCTTTTTACTGCATTCTCCAGGGGACAGTCTATTTGCTCCATTTGCCCAGCTTGGAAAATAAGATAACCAATCACACAGTATCCACTTATATAGAGAAAATAGGTTATATATATATAAGAAAAGAAACATTCACTCTTTCTTTTTGCAGGAAAATTTGAGTCTAGCTAGAATTTCATTCCCTTCCCCATACATAAATACACAAATATCTTCTTTGTTCCCATTTTTCTCATTCATTAGAATTCAGAACTTTCTGTTAAAAAAATTGGCTAAGAAATTTCAATGAAGTAGAAATGGAACTATTAGCTTTCTCTTCTGAAAAAGGAAGGGGTAGAAAGAGTTAAGCTGTTATCAATTATTTATTAAGCATCTAGTATATGCTAGGCATTGTGCAAGGCACTGGAGAGACAAAGTTCTTTTTTGTCAAGTACCTTAAGATGTGTTTTAGCTGAGGGGTGAAGCCAAAAAAGTGGAGTAGAGTTAGGAACTCATATAGACTCTACCAAATTTCCTTCTAAATAACTTTACAATAATACCTTAAATTGAATTCTGAAGTGGAGAGTAAACAAAAGGTTAGGGTTTAACAATTTTCCAGCTCAAGAGAACTTAAGAGTTTGGTAAGAAAGGTCTATCACATATGGGTCGTGATCAACCTGAAGTGCAGCACAGGCCCCTCATAAACAGTAATAGAAGCAGGACTTGAAGGGGGCTACAACAATAGAGGCCCCAGCAGCGTCAGGAGCAAAGAGCTCACAAGAAATAAAGGGATTAAACAACTGATCAGAAAGAGAGTAAAAGGGACATTTTTCTGGCACTGGATTCAAGACCATGTTGAATTGTCTATACACTGATCATATATAGATCATATAGGTCATAGTTCCAGGACAAAGAGGACACTAGAACTTGAGGCTATAAGGAATCTGGGGCTACAGAAGGGAGGTGATAAGGAGACATTAAAATTTTTTTGAGGAAGAGTTGTGATATAGTTTTAAAAGCTACACAGAGGTTAAAAACAAAAGAGATTTCATAAAAGATTATTGGATCTAGAAATTAGGAGAAGATTGGTAGCTTTGGAGAGAGGAATTTTGGTAGAATCATTAGATTTGGAAACCAGATTTTGGAAAGTTAAGAAGAAACTGAGGGGAAAAGAAGTGGAGGTATTTTTAGTAGATGGCTTTCTCAAAGAATTTAAGCACAAAAGACAGAATAGAGATAGGATGATAATTATGGAATTATCCATTTCATAATGGATAATAGGGGATGGAAGGATAAAATGAAAATATTTTTGAGGATGGAGGAGACAGAAATGTTTGTAGAAATTAGGGAAAGAACCAAAAGATAAAGAGTGATGATAAATGAGAGAATAGGAAACCTATTAGCAGAGATGGGGTGGAATGGGGGGTTGCTTTAGCAAGTAGAGAGGTTAATGCTTTGGTAAGGTGTAAAGAGCTGAAACTCTTAATTGATGCACTGGGGTTAGAAACTGAGCACTTAAGACTAATTACCAATACTCTATTAGCATATGCTTGTAAAATGGCCCTTCCCACTATTCTATGCTGGCTCAATCTTATGGTGTATACAAAGAATTGTAGGAGGGAGTAAGGGGTAGAGTAAGACAAGCCAGAGTTACTTTTGGCGGTAGAGGTCATGGAGATCCTGCATCCATCCAATTTTACTTCTGCCCCTAAAGACCAAGAATAAAGGCCAAGGGTGTTAACTTGGCCTTCACAGTAAGGAATAAGTTCACTTCATAATTTGAAACAGGGATAAAGGAGGAGATAGTGGTAGAAAAGTGATATGAAGAAAGGAAGAACGGAGAAAGAACTCACAGCAAAAGTCTTTTTTTTCTTAAAATATGAGGCAAAATTTTGTCATCTTCCATCTTCTTAAATCATGTTCAGCCATTGTAATAATCAGTTATAATAATATTGATAATAATAGCATATATACACACATATTTATATATATATATATAAATATATATATATATATATATATATATATTCCTTCAAATTTTACCATATATTTTACAAATGTCATCTAATTTTATCCTCCTAGCAACCCTAAGAGATAGGTGCTATTGTTATATCTATTTAACAGATAAGGAAACTGAAGTAGAGAATATTTAAGTGTCTGAGGCCAGATTTTAACTCATCTTCCTATTTCAAATTCAGAACTCACTCCCCTATGTTATTTTTTCTTTATAATATTGTTATTATATAAACTGTTTTTATTAGTTTTACTTACTTCACTCTATCAATTCATAGATGTCTTTCCAGTTTTCTCTGAAAATATCTATTTTGTAGTTTCTTATGGAATGTCATATATTCTCTTATATTCTTTTTATTAAATAATGACATCATTTAATTTTCAGCTTCATAATAATTGCATGATGAAACAATGAATAAAACATTTTAAAACACTTAGTAATGATGCTGTAAGTGATTTTGAACAAATGATTTTCTAAAACTTTTTTTTAACAGTATTCTCTAAGGAGATTATTGGGTAAAAGAATAGTATTGTTTTTTTAATTCCAAATGACTCTAAAAAATATTATACTAACTTATAGTTCCATGAACAGTGAAATAATTTCAACCCTATCATCAATAAGTTTTGTCATTTATTTATTCTTGCTAATTTGGTGACTGTGAGATAACTACTTTCAGAGTTCAAAAAGATTTTAATTTCTATTTGATTAGTAAGTTGAATACTATTTCAAGAAATTCTTTGTAATTTGTTTGTATCATGTTTTTAAAATATTTTTAAGCATTTATTCATAAAAATGGTGTTTCCATTAGATAGTTATAACATTCCCCTATATATTTTATATCATTTTTTTCTTATATTGGTGGTCATTTTTATTTTAGTTTTATTATTTCTATTGTACATATTTTTATGTGATCAAATCCTTGTACCTGTGCCCTATAATTTTTTTCTATTTGTTCAAAAGATAAAAATTTATCTACCTTCCATAGTTGAGATAAATATATTATTCCCTGTGCTTCTAACGTTTTATGATTCTTTTTTATGATTTAAACCCATGATCCAACTGAAATTTATTAAGGTATATAACATGTGAGGTAAGACTGCAAATTTCTTTTCCACCATATTTCTATCCAGTTTCCCCAGTAATGTTTAATAATAAATCTTGTGATTTATTTTTCTTCTGCTTTCTGTTGTCATTTGTTTATAAAACTCTATACATATAGTAGATTCTATTTTTTGCAAATCTATTTTATTCAAGTTTTCTATTTCTGTCAAGTAGTAGATAGGTATGGTGATAGCCATTTTGTATTTTTTTTTTGTTTGTTTAAGAGGGGAAGTTCACTATTTAGATAACTACTTTTTAAACAATGGGTATCCAATATTATATCTTTTCTTGTTAAATATAGGATAAAGCAGAATTAACCTTTTTTTTGGTGTCATAAAGTCATCATATGAACATAGTAATAGCGATTCCTTTTAGATACCATGGAATGCTTAAGGATATCCTATATACTAATGGTGTGATACTATGAATTTTTGTTTTTGTTTCTTTTTCATAGTTGTTTTGTGTCCTTTACTACCTCTTTTTGTTACATTTCCTTGTTGTAAGGACTAGAAAAATTTTAGTTATTTTAAGGTCCCTTCCAGCTCTAATTTAGTATATCATTCTACAAAATGACACCCAGATTATTGTTCTCAGTGACTTTGCCTGATAAGGATACAAATTAAATAGAATTCTTATTCTATCTAAATTGATTACTCCTTTCTTTATCTGATATTCCTATAGGATCCTAGTTTCTGCTTTTTCGTAAATATTTAGAGATGCATGAACTAAGGTATAGCTATGCTTTTTGAATTTAATCTTACCACAACTGTTCACTCATATCTGCTTGGTAGCAGTCATTTTGAACACACAAAATGGGTTGTTACATAATAAGCAAATGGGTCTTAACAGATACACTAGAGTTCAATTACCCAATCAACCAGACATGCTGTCAAGGCATTGCAAAACTGTGAAAACATGTCAATCACCCCCCACTCTCATCACAATAAAGCTCACTAGGTATGCTCGCTTCTTTTCCTTTGGATGGAATATCCTACTGCTAGACAACAGCAACTTAGAAGCATGTCGCCAATTAGACTTACATTATCTTTTCTTTAATGCTTTCTACTGAGGCTACATTGAGTGAGTCATGGTGTCTCAAATGCAGGAGATGCTATCCCCTCTGTTCCATGCCCTTGTAAGGCTACATCTGGAAGATTGTATTCATTTCTTAGCATATGTTAAGAAAGTAATTGACAATTTGAAAGGGATCCAGGAAAATGTGAATAAGATATTGGTAGTGATAAAAGACCAGGACTTATAAAGCTTGATGACTTACAAAGCTTGATTAATTGAAAGAACTATTATATTATATTCTGATCAGGAGAAGAAAACACTGAAGGATTTGATAGTTATCTTAAAGAATTGAAGAATTGACAGGTAGAAGAGAAATTAAATGTTTTGTTTGATTCCAGACAATAGGTTTAGGAGCAATGGGTAAAAGTTGCTTACAGATTTATGTGTATTGTAAGGAAAATATTTATAATAAGTTCTTGTTGCCAGGGCAAAGTAGCCATACTGTGGTAAAGTTCTCCCTGCAGAAAGGGCTGAGATCACACCCCACTCCCCTCAGCTCTGCACAGTGTGAGCTGCCTTCTGTGCTATCACTGCCTGCCTGCAGTCTGCACCTGATCTAACCATCCCTGCCCATAAATAAATACAGACATTTTCTGGTGAATTTCGAGGATATCTTCTGTTGGTATTGTATTTGTGGGTTTTTTCAGTCAAGCATTAATTCCGAGGCCTTGTCATGAAAAAAAAATATTCTGAGAGCAAGAAAGAGCTTAGATAGATGCATGTGTCCTCTCTTCCATCTTGATCAGAAGTCTATTAGACATGATTTCAATATACACACAAACACATCATATATATATATATATATATATGTATATATAAATATATACATATATATATATATATATAGAGAGAGAGAGAGAGAGAGAGAGAGAGAAAGAGAGAGAGAGAGAGAGAGAAGATAGAAATATGGTTGCGTAAGATAATTAAAGGTTGATAAATGCCAAACTGAAGATCTCCTTCTTTATCCTAGAGTTAGTAGACTATGTTGATCAGGAAAATAATGTCAAATCTATCTTCTAGAAAGACTATTCTAGCAGCTTTATAAGAGAATTAATGTGGAGAGAATTATAGGAGAATATATTTATTGCTAAAAAGAACTTAAAGAACTCCTCTTTTTACAGATGAGGAATCTGAGACTCAGAAAGGTTAAATATAACAGCACTTCCAATCATACCTATGGAAATTTTTGTATGTGGAAGGGAAGGAGAATGTTTCAATAACATTGAATACATGTGTATGGGATAGAATTGGTGCTGAAGCTTATTTGGAAGATAAAAAATGTGACCAGTTTTTTTCTTTTTTTTGCTACTGTTCCCTATAAATATCTCTAAAATAATGAAAAACTTTGGAAGCAATAGAGAGGTGGGAGAAGCCAGGTCTTGAACCTGTCTCAGATTTCCAAGTTGCCTCCCTAGAAACTGTTAGAATTTGCCTTGAGTGAAATTGACCTTTTTCTCTTGGTTTAAGTTGAAATCTTATTTCATTTCTGCCTAAAGAGTTCATTTGTTATAGTGTATTTTCTGGTATATTTTACACTGAACAATCTCTGACTTTTGGTTGCTTAAATAAATGGATTTATTCAATATTGCTTTATACTATTTTAGATAGTCTTAAAAATAACTAGCATTTGGAAGGAAGGGGCCAAGTCAGGAGATCAAGGCTTGAGGGTAGTTCCTCTTTCCCTTAAGAAATATTAGGGAAATAACTTTCTTTCTGAGCTCTATATTACCATACCCTCATAAGAGGGATATTTGAGAAGGACAAATAGATATTATTTGAGTCTGATACCTTTCTTTCTTTCTTTTTTTTTTTTTTTTTTTTTCTTGAGGCTGGGGTTAAGTGACTTGCCCAGGGTCACACAGCTAGGAAGTGTTAAGTGTCTGAGACCAAATTTGAACTCAGGTCCTCCTGAATTCAGGGTTGGTGCTCTATCCACTGCGCCACCTAGCTGCCCCTGAGTCTAATACCTTTCTTGAAGATAGTTAGAAAAGGATCAAATGCCCAGCCATGATTTTTTTTTAATGCCCTCAAGGTGAAAATTGGAAATTATAGTCTGGGAAAGATTCATTCGACTATTAACATTTCAACATCTTATTTGGGCATGTATATCTTATATTGGCCTACCTACCCTGTACAAGTATTTAGCTCATCATCACATAGCAGTGAGTATTAGAGATTTAATTTGAATCCAAGTCTTCCTTACTAGGTCTAAGACTCTATTCACTAAGCCACACTACTATTTTATTACTTAAGGAAGATCAATTAGAGAATTATTAAAACAAACCATAAGGAGATAATAAGGCCCTAGACTAGGGCTATAGTCATATGTTTGGAGAAAAGGGATGAATGTGAGAAATGTTGTAGAGGTGGCAGGATATTAAAGGTGAAAAGGAAGAAATACTCAAGGATAGTTTTACGGTTAAGAACATGGATAAATGAAAATACTGTGGTTTTATTTATCAACAAGGATCAGAAGACTTGTTGGTGTAGGGTTATTAGGAGAAAAAAAAATGAAGAATTCTGTTTGAGACATGTTCATTTGAGTGAGAGAAATGATTATTAGTAACCAATGATTTGGGGAAATCTAGAGTTTCCCCATTTTTCTAAAGTCTTCATTTCAAAACTCAGTCTCTGAAGATTGAGTTCTTTTTTCTGAAATCATAGTCAGACCTCACCCCAAACTAAGAAGGAATCTAGCCTAAGGTGAATTCCTGCTAGATAGTATTCAATTCAAACAAGTATAGAGGAGGTAGTTCCTTTGTCTAAATTGACCAAGTCTGGGGGATGGTCTGAGAGTAGAGGCAATCTTTTTGTTCAAGAGTCTTGATGTCACTCTCTTACCTCTTTATAGAAGTGAACCCACTTTGGTTTGTAAAGCCCATCTCCATTAATTGTAAACAAATCAGAGTTTCCATTCTTTGAAACACACAGTCTTCCAAGGGCATAAAAAATGGCATCCCAAGACCATGAAGAGTCTTTGACATTCAAGAATATCACTGATCTTTTTATTAATAAAATGTTAGTTTTATTAAAACAATTAATAAATTGATTACTTACCCAAAACTATATGTACATATGCACATACACACACACATACACACACACACACACACACACACACACACACACACACACACATATATATATATATTCCCAATTGATGAGATCATAGATCCATGTACATCTAAGTGAGGAAGTCCAGCAGACAGTTAGAAATGTAAGTTTGGGGTCCAGAAGAGAGAGAAGGATATTTATATAGATTTTTTGAGTCATCTGTAAAATGATCATTAAACTCAACCAAACAAATTAAATACAAAAGGAGGAGAGCAGAAAGTAAAAAGGGAGCAGGAAACTTAGATTAGATTGAATATGACTCAACTAAGGAGAATTGGAAGGGCACAGGTTTATTTACACAGTGTATAGTCTTGGGTCTGGACTCAGAAAGACCAAGTTCAAATTTGGCCTCAAACATTAGCTATGTGAGATTGGCCAAGTCATTTAATCTCTATGTGTCTCATTTTACTCAGTTATAAAATGGGGATAATAACACTTACTTCCCATGATTGTGATAAGGATCAAAGCACAGTGCCTGTTACAGAGAAAGCACTTGTTCTCTTTCCTCCTCCTTATCACATAGAGAGGAGTATGATCAAGAGGGAATCACATTGCATTATTCAAGAGAAGACTATCGAAAAGGAGAAGTAGTCAAAGATGTCAATAGCTGCAAGAAGGTCATGTTGGATGAGGATCTAAAAACAGTCATTCAGTTTAGCAGTTAAGACTTAATCATTAATAAGCTTTGAAGGAATAGTTTTAATAGAGTGGTGCGATTGGAAACCAGATAACAAGGGATTGAGAAGTGAGGAATTAGAAGAAATGAATGCAAATGATTTTTTTCTAGGAGTTTCAGTAAGAGGAAGGAGTAATACAGGATGATAACTAGGGAGTAGCAGGATCAAGTGAAAGGTTTTTTAAAACAGATGAGAACTAAACACCTTTGAATGTGTCTGGGAAGAAACTAGAAGTGAGGGAGGAGAGGGATAAGCAAGGGAACAGATAATGGACTCACTTCCTAGAGAATCTGAGGAAAGAAATAAATCTTGAGAATGGTAAAGGAGTCAGACATGCCAAAAGCAAAGATCCCATTTTCAGGAAGTTCTAGATGTGATTCCTGTTCAGAAACATTTTGGACTGGGTCTGAGCTCCATTCTAATTCTGAGATTTTATGATTCTACAATTTTTCAGCTGGAGGAGTAGCAGAATAGAATTATATTGGGCACTTTCTAAATTACAACTTACATTCAAAGCTATTTCATTTGGAATACAATTAACTAGAAATCTCTATTGTGTATCCACAGCATAGTGATAATTGGTATTTTTAATGATCAACCAGAGGCCTTGTAAGATTCTTTAAACTTGTAAAAGAAAAATTATAAATTATATTACATGCTGGATAGCTTTACTATAAAATTTACCTTTTTGGATTGCAATTTTTAATGGGCTTCCATTGTTAGAATTATAGAGTAACAGAGTGAAACAATCTCAAGCCTGGAAGGGACTTCAGAGGGCCTTTACATCATTCCACCACCTGTTCCTCTTCAGAAATCATCTCAAGGAAATTCAGATTAAGACAACTCTGAGATAACTTTCAAATTGGCTAAGATGACAGGAAAAGATAATTATGAACGTTGGAGGGGATGTGGGAAAACTGGGACACTAATTGTTGGTGGAACTGTGAACAGATCCAGCCATTTTGGAAAGCAATTTGGAACTACATTCAAAACATTTTCAAATTGTGCATACTCTGATCCAGCAATATTTCTATTGGGCCTATATCTCAAAAAGATCTTAAAAGAAGGAAAGGGACCCACATGTGCAAAAATGTTTGTGGCAGCCCTCTTTGTAGTGGCAAGAAATTGAAAACTGAGTGTCTGCCCATCATTTGGAGAATGGCTGAATAAATTATGGATATGAATGTCATGGAATATTATTGTTCTATATAAAACGATCCAGAGGATGATTTTAGAGAGGCCTGGAGAGACTTACATGAACTGATGCTAAGTGAAATGAGCAGAACCAGGAGATCATCGTACACAATAACATTAATATTATATAAAAATCAATTCTGATGAATGTGACTCTTTCCAACAATGAGATGACTGAGGCTAGTTCCAATGATCTTGTGACGAAGAGCGTCGTCTACACCAGAGATAGGACTGTGGGAACTGAGTGCAGACTACAACATAACATTCTCATTCTTTTTGTTGTGGTTTGCTTGCATTTTGTTTTCTTACTCATTCATTTTCCTTTTTGATTTGATTTCTCTTGTGCAGCAAGAAAATTGCATGAATGTTTGTATATATTAGATTTAATGTATATATTAACATGTATAACACATATTGGATTATTTGCCACCTAGGGGAGGGGTGGGGGAAAGGAGGGGGGAAAAGAAAAAAAAAGTTAGAAAGCCATTGAACTAATAAATAAAACTAGAAGGCGAAAAAAAAGGAAAAGAAAGAAAGAAAAGAAATCAACTCAAGAATATTCCAAACAAATGTTCATTCAGCCTGCACTTCAAGCCTAAACTTCCAGGGTTGAAGACCCTACTACTTCCTCAGAAAGAAGATATAATTTTCCTAGGGTCACCATCTTATTAATTCAGTGTTCAAGCATGGTCTTCTGGCTCACAAGCTCATTTCACATTGACTCTCATAGATCCCACAGATTTCTCCTCACCATAGAGAAGATCCTTACAAATCTGCTCAAGCAGTTTAGTCTTATATGATTAAAGATAGGAAAAGGAGATATTCATTCTCAATTTCAAATTTGTGCTCTCCACAGAGTAGAGCTGATTGCTAAGATTACTTACATACTGGTTATAAATTGTGGATAATCTTCCTGTACTTAGCTACCATCAGACCTGGTTTTGAACAGGTCAGTATATACTTCAAGAAGTTGTAGGTAGACAGAGGTAGATAGGCTACAGAAAGAAAGCAGGAGGACTCCCTACTATTAGGCAGCTTATGCATCCTTTGCTCTGGTTGTATTACTATATTAATTACCTATGGTGATATAGAGCATGCCACACATTTGGAAAGCAGACATTCCAGTTTCACTGGAATTGAATATAGACTTTTCTCAGAAATTATTTCTCCTTTTGTTTTACTGCAAAATACAATGGCTTTTCTGTCAACCTAAAAAAATAAAATAAAGTCCATACCTAAATAGAATACCCTAAAAACATTCCTGACAAGTGTTTATCTATACTCTGCTTGAAAATTTCCTGTGATAATAAACACATATATTCTTGTGACAACCAATTCCAGTATGATAGGCAGTTTTTCTTCCTAATTAAGCCAACTCTTTCTTCTTGATACTTTCTAATTTTTTAATTATTTCTTTCTAATTACATGTAAAGATCATTTTCAACATTTACTTTTATAAGATTTTGACTTCCATCTTTTCTCCTTCTCTTTTTTTCCTCTCCTCCTCTAAGAGACAGCAAGCAATTTGATATAGGTTGTACATGTACAATCGTATTAAACATATTTCCACATTAGTCACTTGTGAAAGAAAAATTAGAACAGAAGGTAAAAACCCTAAGAAAGAAAACAAAGTGAAAATAGTATGCTTCAATCTGCATTCCAACTCCACAGTAATTTCTCTGGGTGTAAATAGTATTTTCCAACATGAGTCTTTTGGAACTGTCTTGGATCATTGTATTGTAGAGAAGAACTAAGTTTATCATAATTGATGATTGCTTAATGATGCTGTTACTGTGTACAACTGCTTCTGCTCATCTAACTCAGCACCAGTTCATGTAAATCTTTTTAGGTTTTTCTGAAATTTGCCTATTTATTTTTCTTATAGCATAATAGTTTTTATTTTATTTTATTTCTATTTCTCAGTAGTATTTTATTTTTCCAAAATACATGTAAAGATGTTTTCAACATTCATTTTTGAAAGACTTTGTCTTTAAAATTCTTCTCCTTCCTTTCTTACTTCTCCTCTCCCCAAGACAGAAAAAACTCTGATATAGGTTAAATATGTACAATCCTCTTACAGGACAATAATATTCCATTATATTCATATGTCACAGTTTGTTCAGCCATTCCCTGATTGACGGACTTCTCCTTGATTTCCAATTCTTTGCCATCACAAAGAGAGCTACTATTAATATTTTTGTCTTTGTTGATATTTCCAATTGTTGTTTGTAGTTGTGGGCCTAATAATCAAACTGAACAAGTCTGATCTCCATTCTACCCCACCTCCAAGAACCCTGAATTTCTAATGCCTAATTCCAGACTTATCTATAGCTACCTTGCTAGACCTCCTTATGAATGTTCTCATAGTACTTCTCTCTCTATTTGCTCCAAACCAAAAATTATCATTGCTCCCCACTTCCCCCCACCAAACCTGCTACCCCTCCTTGTTATTGTTAAAGTATTATACCTTTTACAATCTCAGAACCTGTGAGTTATATTCAATTCTTCTTTTTGCCTTTTGTCTTACCCCCACCCTTTTCTATTGTTTCTACTCCCATGAATTATCTCAATATTCTTCCTGTCCATTCCTATTCCTATCCTTGTTGACATTCTATCTCTAGCATTAGATTATTACATCAGCCCTCAATATGTCTGTCTTATTTTCAATCATCTTTCTTTATTTCCCCTCACTGCTTCATTTCCAGATTGTTTCCTTCTGTAAAGAGGCCCATTTCATCCTTCTAATTTTAAATAAAACAAATTAAACAACCCTTTAATGGTTCTATATAATCTACCAAAAGAAAACTGCTTATCTTGACATTCAAGGTTTCCCAAAATATGGGAATTTGATATGAAATATTTGATATGAAAAATATGAATATTTCAGTTTACCCTTTCTGCCTTTATCCTATACCGCTCACCTTTATATTTGCCAATTTAGCCATATTATCATGTTCCCATGTCTGTCCTAAACTGTCTCATCTTTGTTCACACCATTCCCCATATCTAGAATATACCTCTTCCTCAGTCATCTCTTGAAACACATTCATCAAAGACAACCTCAAATGTTATCTCTTCCATGAAGTTTTCCTTGAAGTCTCTATCTATATCACTGCTATGGATTTGCCTCTTCCGATTATTTGTATCTCCTTCTAATCTGTAAACTCCTTAATAACAAAACTTATTTCATTTATTTATCATATTATTGGGCACTCTGTACAGTTATAGTAGAGTAAAAAGAGCTATGTTCAAATTCTGCCTGTAACATTTATTGGGACCTTGAATAAGACTTGGTCTCCCTAAGTTTCATTTTCCTTATCATGTAAAATGTGTAACAGATGGCCCTGAAGTTCTTTCTAACTTTAAATCCATGAACCTGTGACCTTAAAGAATGTGCACTGAATAAAATGATTTATTAATTTTTTTAGACAAAGAGTAAATGCAGCCAGAGTTCACAGACTCTAAAACTGGAAAGAAACCTAAGAACATATAATGTAATCATTTTCTTTATAGATGGCATAGGATAGAGCTAGAAAAGTCTTTAGAAATCTAGTCTAGTTTTATAGCTGAGGAAACTGAGAATCAGAGAGATATAGTAACTTGTTTCAGAATACACAATCCTCTTATTTTATGTGTTGTATTCTTTCCACTATACCCTACTGTTTACTGAACCCAATTATGAAAGGACTGAACCTTAGAAATCTGTTTGCCCCCTTTTCTCAAAATCAAAAGTGGCATTTTGATGGGCAGGTGGGTGAGACAAGTAGCCACTGAGCCTTGCTATCAGTGGGTCTCCATCTGTTTGGCATGTGGTCAGGAGCCTCCAGCATAATCCTAGCATATTTGATAAAACTTCGGTATCCTTTCCAAGAGCTATAGATCAAAGAAAAAATTTACTTCCAGGATCAAACTATGAATCTTGAAAAAGAATCACATTAGCATCAACAATGGGATTAATTAGACTCTGCTGGAAGCTTTTCAAACAAAAAGATGTGACCAGTTCACTAATAATTATGGAATTTCTTGCTTTTACCCCTCCCCCAGTCTCCCTATCTCCCTTTCACCCTCCCACAAATGATTCAGTAGCTTCTACACTACCCAAACTGAGAGACTGTCACAGGAAAGGGGGGAAAAATCCTAACTCTCAGGGCATGCATGCTGTCTATTGATATCAGACATCTCATTCTAGGGAAAAGGATTTGAGCACTAGACTTTCCAATAGATTTGTGTCAGATGCTTATTGCTGGAAACCAGTGAGTACCTTCCATTGGCATTTAGAGAATTGTTTTTATGCATTTTTGAAGAAAGAGGAAATGAACATTTCCTAATGCACACATAATTTTCTTCCTCTTTTGGAGATTCTCAGAAAGGGTGTGATTATGTTAGATTCATAGTTCTTAACAAGTCATTATTCTTCCTTGAATATGTGCATCTATGTGTCAAGGGCCAGGAAGCTAGACTCCATGGAGAGTGAGGGACTACAGTACCTTATATAGAGTATTATATACAGAGTATATACAGGCATTATTCCTTATGGCCCTTAAGTGAAATGAGTAACTTGGTGAAGAGTACAGAAGACTGAAAATAGCAGGAAACCTCTACCCAAGTCCAGGCTTTAACACAGACTTAACCATGTGACTTTGTTTTGTTATTTCCCTTCTCTTGACCTTAACTTCTTCATCTGTAAATGGAAGTAATTGATCTAGAGGATCTCTCTAAGGTACTTTTCTGTTCCAACATTTTATGGTTCAGAAGAGAAAAGATAGTGAATGAGGGTCACAGAAGGAGTAGACCAGAGGATAGAAAAGGAAAGTTGAGAACAAAGAAAATTTATTGTTTCATTCATAGTTTCCATTTTCTCTTTCTTCTCCAAATCTGTTCACTAAATCTGAATTTTGATCAGAGATTGGGCCACCTGAGACTCTAATGCTAATGTTGACAGGGAAGGTTGATTTGGTCTTGGCGTAATATAATTTTGAGGTCTCCTGATTTTAGAGGAGACTTCTGTTTTAACAGTGTTAGTAATCCTAAATTTTGTTAGAAATAACCCTCTTGACACTGAAAATCAGATATCAAGGAAAATTTATTAAAGAAGAATCTTAAGGAATCATCTTAATGATGAGGTGCAAATGATGAGATGTGAGAATTGGGGTGGGAGATCCCCTCTAGTCAGAGGCACAGGTCCTATGCAGAAGAAATTTGCAAACCCAAAATCTGTGACAAAAAGGGATTTTATTGGCTCTGAAAAGCCAGGTTGCTAAGAAGACAGACTTTTTAGTGGGCAAGGAATATAGCAAAGGTGGGTTACACTGAAAAGAAGGTATCTTTAGCAGTGAGCAAGATCCTATTTAGGATGTCTGCAAAGACTCAGGATTCAAAGTTGTCTTTTATTAGACATCTGAGGCTTGAGGCTTCAATTCAAAATTCAATGAGATTCACTCAATGTTGACAATGCCCCAGGCCTAGATCTCCAATTGAAAAGAGATTATTTAACTTGAGAGTTTGAGCTACTGGGAGTGGTTCTGGACTAATATTCAACTCAATAGAGGATATGACCACATCCATGGTCATGATCTCCAAATGAATGAGAGCATTTAACTGGGTTCTCTAATGGTGGGCCTCTTTCAGAGAAGAGTTTAAAACTCAGGAACTTACCCCCAAAAGTCAAAGTGGACCCAATTTGCACCATTAACTTATGGCCAGAAGCAGATAACACTACTCTTTGGGAAGAGGGAGCATTCAATACAGAAATGGGGGAACTTTTATACTTGCTCATGTGATATAACCCCTTACTTCAGAGAATGGGTTGGTTTATTTTATTTAGGTTACAATCTTTCTGATATGCCCACTACATGTTTCCCCTTAATGTGTATAAAATATGTCCCCCCCATCATATACCCTATGTTCAAAAATGGTAGAAAACTCTTCTTTGGGGTGTGTTGTTTAATATTCAATTAGCCTATTAAGCACACTGAGTAGTGATTTGGTCAACTCAGGTCATTAACCCCAAGTAGTTTGGGCTGGATGGACTATTATCTTAAATTTGTGGTTTTCTCAAAATCACAAGAATCTTTCTGATTGGCTGAATCCACCTATGCCTTCCTAGCCCTCCCAATTCTTTATTTACTTAAGATTTCTATTGATCACTTAATTGTCCTAATTTTCCTTAATCTCTCACATTCTGAAAATCTCTTGGTCAGTGGTACCACTATCTCACACT
Source organism: Sminthopsis crassicaudata (assembly GCF_048593235.1). Classification (NCBI taxonomy): domain Eukaryota; kingdom Metazoa; phylum Chordata; class Mammalia; order Dasyuromorphia; family Dasyuridae; genus Sminthopsis; species Sminthopsis crassicaudata. The sequence continues at coordinate 428,057,443 of NC_133618.1, read as the reverse complement.
ACCTCAAAGCTTGTAACATTGTAGAAACCCAACTTTTCAGCATTTCTCACATTCTGGCTTTGGAGTGTGCCTTGGGGATTTCTCACACTCCCAATCTAAGAAAAACAATTTTTCTGATTCTGATTAGACCACTCCTCAATTCATTGCTGACAATAAGCTTATCTGTTGGTCCGTGAGAACCAAAATCCAGAAACCACTCCCTGGCCCTATCTGTGGGTCATAGAATTAGCATGTCATTGTTAGAAAGCTGGATAAATCTGTTTTCTCTCTCTCAGGAATTTGTTAAATTTTCTTGGAATTTAGTCTGCTTGTAATGGTGTTATAATTACAATAAAACTTTCCTCCTTCATGAGGAAATGGATTCAAGCCTGCAAATTCTTCTGAGATACTTTGTGACACTGGTCTATGACCCCAACATTTGAGATCTCAACAGTTTGGCATAATAAGGGACAGTCCAAAAGCAAAGTTTTGGAGTAATAATAATAATAGCTATCAGTTCTAAAGTGCTATAAGGATTGCAAAGCATTTTATACACATGTCATTTGATTAAATGTCTGTCACAATTGTCTTAGGGAATCTCCCACTTCCACTTCTGGGATCCTCTCTTCCCTCACAACTTTTCCCTAATCTGGTTACCTCTTTACAGCTACTTACCTCTTTTTCTCTTCTCAGCCTCAGTGCCAGTTTAAGGTCTGGCATCTCTCACATATCACATCTTACCCCAAATGTCCAAAAAATGCCTGCCATTGGGGCACATACACAAAGATGGGGAGAGGCAATCTCCATTTCTCAAAAGAAGCAGAATATGATTTAGTATCTAGGCAAGTGTAAACCAAAAAGCCATCAGGATTGGTGTTAGGGATGCTGGTTCACTATAATCAAAGGAGTTAAAATGAAAGAAGTGGCAAGTAGAAAGTGAGAACAAAGTTTCAGATTGCCAAATCACTATAAACTAAGGACTCAAGGTGAAATGAGTGCTCACAGAGGATTCTGGAAAGATGGCAAAATGGGTCAGAAAACTTTCTGCTCTCCAAGTTTCCTCCTCAAAAAAAAGACAGAACTTTGCCTTGGGGGAATGTACAGAAGCAGAAATAAATGAAAGACTGAATAACGCTGTAGTTCTGCTAAGACAATCTAAGAAGACCCCTGACTCCCACCCCCCCCATCTTATCTCCTGGGGCAGAAAGCTGGTCTGAGTGAAGTGCAAACATCTCTAGCCAACTCTGTGTAATCAACAAACAACAAGCCTTGGAAGCGGTCAAGGTTAAGATTTCTGTCTCCACTTTAGAAACTTTCATCTCCTGAACTATATGGGGATCTGCTAGCTGAGTAGGACAGGAACTTAAAAGGCGCTTGCACATACCTGATGAGTGCAATAGGGAGGCACAGGGATTCTGTGGCCTTTGGGCACTTTGCTGGAGAGCAGGGTACCTGGTTTCAGTTTCAGAGCACTGAGAACAACTAAAGGTTACAGCCAGAAGATACAGAGAGCAAGATCATTTGTGAGGTAATGGAACTGGAGGCCCTAGTAGTAGCTTAGTGGTTATGAAACCATAAATCTCATCAGGAATAGGTTAAAAAGAAAGTAACATATATATCAAGAAGGGTTTAAAAGTCCTTTAAGTTTAGAAAGCAATAAAAGGGCTAGGGGATAAGTTGGCGGGAGAGGAAAATGGAGGCATTATGGTGGTGGAGTAGATTAAGTAATAGGAGGGCAAGGAAGTGAATAGAAATAGAGGAGTCTAGAAGAATAGGAATATGGTGAGGTGCAGGAGCAAAGCAGATAAGTGAGGAGGGTGTGAAGGATAAGATGAAAAATAGGAAGGAGGAAAATTAATCAATAATTGTAGCTTAAAATGTGAATTGGATGAATTCACCCATCAAATGGAAACAATTTAAAAATTTGAACTCGATAATATGTTGCTTTCAGGAAATGTTATAAAAATGAAAAATATACACAAACAAAATAAATATCAGGAGTATAATTAATTATGTAAAAAAAAGAAGCAGGAGTAGTAATCATGATCTCAAAGTTAAAGCTAAAATAGATATAATCAAAAGAGAAAAATAGGGAGACTACTCTAGATGTCAGCCATATTCATTAATATTATTTTAGACTAGAATAACTAGACAATAGAAGGTTGAAATATTGTTGTGATGTAGGGAATAATGAGCAGATGGATTTAGAAAAATTTGGAATATCCATTTTCAGAGATACAGGATGTGTGGAAGTAAGCATAGTATTGTCTTACATAAATACATATGAATTTATATGTGTATATGTGTGTATGATTATAGATATCTATGTATATTATATATTTATACACATATATATGTGTGCAGGTGTATATAGATATATGTAAAGGGCTGAAACTCTGAAGAGGTGCACTGGAATCAGACAACTGAGCACTTAAAGCTAATTACCTTTTGGACAATAACTCTATTAGCATATGTTTGGGAAAATAGCCCTTCTCATTACTCTGTATTAGCTTGATCTTTTGGTTATACAGATAATCATAGGAGGGATTAGGGGATGAAGTGAGACAAGCCAGAGTTACTTTGGAAGAAGGACAAGAAGGGAGGTTGGTGGAGAGCTTATGGCAGTTTTGTCCATCCCCTTCAATTCTGCCCCTAAAGACCAAGGACTTTTGCTTATTCTGACTCTAGCTGATTCTGAGGTCTCCAGGGAGCTAACCTGGACTTCACAGATATAGATAGGTATAAATACATATGTATACATATACATATATACAAATTCATATGTGTGTATATATATATATATGTATATATACATATATAAATATATGCTTATGTATATACATATGTAAATTAGAGAAAAGGAGGAAAAAAATAAGTGCTGAGGAACTCATTGTGTGACATGATGCTGTCTTTTGTTATGCTTTCTTTTATGATGATTGAATGTATTCCCTTTTTTACCCATCCCTGTCATGTCAGCAGGGTCCTAGACTGAGTCTATCTTATCCACTTCTAATACAACTTACAACAATAAGGTTGTGCTCCAGAATAGCAAGAACATTTGCATTTTAAAAAAAGTATAAGGGCTGTTAGGGATAGGCTTATCACAGCACCTTGTTAGTTCTGGTTTGACTTAATAATTAAATAAATCATTCTAAAGCCATTGAATGTTTAACAAATGGAGGTGTTTGCCCTGTCATAGCAAGAAAATGCAGCAAATATAGTGACATAGCTCCAACTAGAGCAAAAGAGGTCTCTCTCAACTCTTAGTATAATGTTTTTGAGCTTTGATGTTGTTCATCCTTTTGTTCTTGAAGAGGTCCAATGATGATTTCTGGATTTACAAGTGAATTGGATTTAAATGAGGCAGGTCTGTGCAAAATCAAGCTTCTTTCTGTCATCCAGAGTCATCAAAGTCTAGTCTAAGACAAAAGTCAAGACAACTGGCAAATAACCCAGGATGCAATAAGTAATATTGGCCTTTTTACAATAAGGTCTTTCCCAGGTCTCTATACAAGGAGGACTTTTGTGCTCTTAGTGGCCTGAAAATGGCATCAAGGAAACAGTGCCTGGAGGCAACTAATCCCTGTCAAATGAAGGGATAGAAGAATCCTTGCCCTAACCCAGACTATGAAAAAATACTGAAAGCTATTTGTCCTATAAGCAGGAAGACTATTCTAGTGCTTCCCAACTCTCATCCTGTCCCCTTTCCCATTCCCACTTACAAACACACACACACATACACACACACACACACACACACACACACACACACACACACACACTATCCATTTACTTTCTTTTCCCCCAAAATGTATTTAATTTGAAGAAACAGAATAAAAAAATAAAAATAGAAAAGCAAAACAAAATAAAATGAAACAAAACAAAAGAGATTATCATATGCCCTGTTGAATATCATGGAGAATTCAAAATATATAGCAACAAATACCAATTTAAGAAAATGCATATATATATATATACATACATATATATATATACACATATATGTATGTAAAATAAATTATATTCATGAATGTCTGTGTTTTGCTTCCTTGTAAATTTTTTCTTTTTTAATTTGCTGTGTACTTTTTTTTTTACTTTATTCTTTTTTTCCGCCTGTAATGTCTGGGCTAGCTTTCTGGAGGGCCTTGGGACCAGCCTTAGTCTCAGCAGAATAATCTCCAGGAGAATAGTCGTGAATAAAGTAAAAAAGTCTTTATTGTCTTCTTCAGTCTCCCAGTCTAAACCAGTCTCTTCCAGCATTCTTCCAGTCTCCCTTTGTGCAAGAGGCAGGAGAGCCACCACAAGGATGATCAAAGATGGAATCTCTCTTCCAGTCTTTGTTGGCCATTACATACCTTATTGTAATTAAATCATTACAGCACACTGATTATGAGTGAAATTAGAGAACTATTACATCACCATGCTAAGTACTAAATATATATGTGATCTAGAGAACAATCATCTCATCAATTCTACTAAGTTATATATATATATATATACATATATATATATATATATATATATATATACACACACACACGTATTCACACATATCCCCCTCTCATCTTCTCCCCAATCACTCCCAAGCAGGCGACAGTTAAGATATATTTATATGTAGATAGATAGAGAGATAGAGAGATAGATAGATAGATAGATAGATACTCACATATACACATTCACAACTCTTACTGTTACTTAACTTGTCCCCACCCAGGAATCACTCCCTTGTCTTCTTCTCTCACCCTTTGCTTTCTCTTGTATTTTTAATAGATTTTGGAGGGTGCTATATTCTTTATGATATACTCTGTAGTATTACCTATTGAGCCCATTCCCAATGTGCGTAGATTTCCAGAACTATGAGCCCCCCCAATCCCCTCTAATAATTTTGTGCCTATTCTTCCTCGGCACCTCAGTTATATAATTATTATTTTACCTTTACTTTGTCAGTCTTTCTTTTAAGCTTATCTTATTGTTGATGTAAATCTTAAAAATAAAGTATATATTTTCCATGTTTAAAAAAAACATAAACAATTTGTCCATATTTAAACAGTTTATTCTTGTTGAGTTCTTTAAAACTGATCTATGACATTGGCTCTTATGTGTTAAGTTTTTATCTTGTTCAGGTTTGGTTGATAGAAAGTCCTAAAAATCTGCAAATTCACTGAATGTCCGGTTTTTATTCGTTCAAACTTATAGATAATTTTGATCAAAAGGATATTTTTCGCTGCAAGCCTAGTTATTTTGCTTGACTGTAGACATGATTCCAAGACCTGTGGTCTTTTATTTGTAGCTGCTGATATGTCTTGTACAATTCTAATTGCAGCTCCAACATTTTTGAATTTTTTTTTCTTGTTTCTTGCAAAATTTTCTCTTTTATCTGGGGGGTTTTGAAATTTGGTAATAATATTCCTGTGTTTTCCACAAAAGATCTCTTTGAGATGGTAATTAGTGGGATTTTTTTCTATTTTTACTTTCCCCTCATGTTGTATCACTCCAGGACAATTTTCTAGTATTATTTTCTGCATTATTGTGTCACTTATTTAATCACAACTTTTTGGCAGCCCAGTTATTCTTATATTTTCTCTTCTTGATCTGTTCTCCAGATCTGTCATTTTTTTTGATAAGATGTTTCACATTCTGTTCTATTTTCTCATTCTTTATAATCTGTTTTGTTATTTCTTGGTCATTCATAGTTTCACTGGCTTCCCCTTGCTCGATTCTAACTTTCATAGAGTTATTTTCATCTTTGAGACTCTTTACCTCCTTTGCTAATAGTTTAACTTTTTTTTGTAATCTTATTGTTTTTCTTAGATGGTTTTAATTTTTTTCTTGTTTGTCCTCAATGTCTCTCATTTAATTTCTGAAGTATTTTTAAGTTCTTCTATAAATTCTCTCTGGGCAAGGAGTCATTTCACATTAAATTTTGGGATAATCTTTTTTTTTCCACTAAAGTGTCCTTTTCTGAATATGAACCCTTGATTTCCCAATTCCCATAGTATCTTTTAATGGTGGGATTCTTTCTTCTCTGCTAGTTCATTTTTTAATAAGAGGTATTAATGTAAGCACCTCTAATAGTGGGGTTGGGAATGGCATCTCAAGCTTCCCTCCAGTTCTCCATTCTGACCAGCAACCCCAAACCAAGAGCTTCACTCTTGTGCAAGTGTTCACAACCACTAGTACCTTTGCCACATTGCTTTTGCACTCACCAGGTGTTGTTTCCTACTTGCTCAGGGAAGAGTATCAGTAGCTAAGCTGAGCCTGAAATTCCCAATCAGCCAAAGTTCACTGTCTTCTGGACTCAAACCCCAACCTGATAAATAGTCTTGAAAGTGAAAGTCTCTGTGAGCCTGTTGAGGCTACAGCCACAGCCAGCTAGCCCAAGGGCTCCCCATTTTCTGTAGAACTAGCTAGAAGGTATTTGCACTTCAGACAGGTTATTCCTAGCCTGATTCTTTCTACAGATTTTGTTGAACTGTATTAGGCAAACCCCTGTTCTATCCTAGTCTTGGTTTTTCACAAATCTATATTTGCTCTGAGGTACATATTTGTTCTATTTGTGTAGGATATCAGGAGAGCTCTACCATCTTCCCAGATTCTTCCCTCCTTTACTTTTTTGATATGATCATTTTTTTCCTGGCAGTATATCTGCCAATAGTACTTTTGAGCAAGCCAGTTCTGAAAGAACACATAAACACAACCTTGGCCTCTTACCTCTGAAATACTGCCCATATTTGGTGTATGTTGATTATAAAATTTCCATAGTGTTTATGGTTTACAAAGCACTTTCTTCATAGCAGTCCTAGAGGCTAGCTATTGTATTATAATCTCCAATTTAGAGATGAGGAATTTGATGAGGATGATGAGAACTTTTAACACTTTCATGCCTGATGGGTCATTGTAGTGTTGGAATTTTATGTTTCATGATGTGGCCATTATAAGCAGTTTGGTCCAATACCCTTCAAGAAAACAACTGTTGCCAAAACTTAGATAACAGCAGCAACTACATTAAAAATCCAGTTTGGGCGGAGCCAAGATGGCGGAGAAGAAACACACGACTCAGTGAACGTCCTCACTCCCTCACAACCAATTAGATAAATTAAGTCTCAAAATTAGTTCAGGACTGATAGATACCACAAGGACTGGAAGCACGACTTACCAGCTGAAGAGAATCTGGAGTTTCAACAGGAAAGGTCAGTTCTCAGGGGAGGAATAAGAAAGACCAGCACAGACGGTGGGGTAGGGGCACACTGCGCCCATTGCGCTGGGAAGGGCTCTGGGATCAGAGAAGCCACTGAGGTAAAGGAATCTGGCACAGGCTGTTAGCTCTTCTCTGCTAATTATTTAGCAGTTCAGAAGAGAAAGCCAAAATATTTTAAAACTCAGATTAGATTTTCCCCTGACCCTGGGGGTGACTCAACAGACTCGGCACCAGGGGGTGTGGCCTCAGCTACCACCTGAGAATAGTTAAGAGATTGACAAGTGGGTGGATACGGCCCAAGGCAACACACACTGCCTAGCTTAGCTGGAGGGAGTGGAACTCAGCTCCAGGAAGTCCCAGAGAAGCGGAACCTTTGAACTAGGGACCGCGGTTTCTGGCAGACACTTCCAGTTTGAGCGCAGGGGCTTCTCACGTCACCTGCTGCAGACATCCACTCCTCACCCGGACACATAGGCTGGGCTTCATGCTGTCTTCACTATTCTACGCCCTCGAAGCACAGTAGTGCTAATCACCTCTGAGGCACTTCCAGGGAGGGGGTGGGGAACTGTCTCCCAGAGCTCTCTCTTAGCTCAGGCTCAGGAGCCGCTGCATCCATACGGTCTGGGAGGAAGCTGGTAAAGAAGTAAATAATTTCCTACCCCAGAGACAGACCCCAAAAGATTTTTTTAAGTATGAGCAAAAAAGCTAGAAAAACCATAGATTCCTTCTATACAGAGAAAGAGCGGGTATCCAACCCCGAGGAAGTTGACAGCAAAGAATCAGATAACAACCTAAAGGGGAACGATTCCTGCCCCCCATCACATAACTCTCTCCTAGAAGAAGCTCTTAAAAAATTGAGGGAGATCGAAGAAAAATGGGGAAAAGAAAGGGAAGTTATGATAGAGAATAACAACGTCCTGAAATTGGAGTTGGAAAAAATAAAGAATTCACAGGAGATGCAGGGAAACAAAATTAGTGAATTAGAAAAGGTTAAAAAAACACAGGAAAGTAGGATTTCTGAATTGGAAAAGATAAAAAAGTCTCAAGAAAATAGAATTTCTGAATTGGAAAAAGAAAATAATTCTCAAAAAAAAAAATTAGGGAAATGGAAAAAAACTCAATAGAGCAAAATAATTCATTTAAAAACGAAATTGGGCATTTACAAAAAGAACTAAAAACTGTGAAAGAAGAAAATAACTCCTTAAAAGTCAGGATGGAACAAATAGAAATGAATGATTCACAGAGAACCCAAGAATCAGTCAAACAAAACAAAAAAAATGAGAAGCTGGAGAACAACGTCAAATACTTACTGGGAAAATCTATAGACCTGGAAAATAGATCTAGGAGAGATAATCTGCGGATTATTGGACTTCCAGAAAACTATGACCAAAAAAAGAGCCTAGATTCTATTTTATAGGAAATTATCAAAGAGAACTGTCCAGAGATAATAGAAACAGAAGGGAAAGTAGATGTGGAAAGAATTCATCGAACTCCTTCTGAAATAGACCCTAAAAAAAGAACACCACGGAATATTGTGGCTAAGCTGCAGAATTACCACACAAAGGAGAAAATCCTGCAAGCAGCTAGAAAAAAACAATTTAAATACCAAGGTGCCACAATAAGGGTCACCCAAGATCTGGCTGCCTCCACATTAAAAGATAGAAGGGCCTGGAACCTGATATTCCGAAAGGCAAAAGATCAAGGACTGCAACCAAGAATGAACTACCCAGCTAAGTTTAGCATCTTTTTCCATGGAAGAAGATGGTCATTCAATGAAACAGAGGAATTCTATATGTTTCTAAGAAAAAAACCAGACTTAAACAAAAAATTTGATCTACATCCACAAGACTGAAGAGAAACAGAAAAAGGTACACAGAACCCTTGAGAACTGTAACTCTGTTGTGGGTATATAAAAAATACTCAAGGATAATTTGATTTTACTGATATAAAAGAAAAAAAGGGGGGTGTGGTAAAGGGAAGGAGGTCGGTTCAGAAAAAGGGGAAGGAGTGATAAAAAGAGGGAAACTACATCCCAGGAAGAGACATAGAAAATACACCATATCTGAGGGAACTTAGTGAGGGGGAGAATCATTGTGTGAATCTTACTCTCATCAGAAGAGGCTCAAAGAGTAAATAATTAACATATTTGTTTTTCAGAGAATTTTCTCTCACCTCATTAAAAGGGGGGAGAGGAAAAGGGGAAAGGAAAAGGAGAATAAGTGAAGGGACTTGGAGGGAGGGGGGAGGGATCCTAAAAAAATAAAAAAAAGAGGGAGGGTTGCGCGTCACAAGGGGGGTCTGTAAATTAAATATCGGGGAGGGGGATCAGGGGGGTCAAGGGAAAAAAGTATAATCTGGGGATAATACGATGGCAGGAAACACAGAATTAGTAATTTTAACTGTAAATGTAAATGGGATGAACGATCCCATCAAACGGAGACGGATAGCAGATTGGATCAAAAAGCAGAACCCTACAATATGTTGTCTACAGGAAACACACTTAAAGCAGGGAGATACATACAGAGTAAAGGTAAAAGGTTGGAACAGAGCCTATTATGCTTCAGGTAAAGCCAAAAAAGCAGGGGTAGCTATCCTTATCTCAGATCAAGCAAAAGCAGAAGTAGATCTCGTTAAAAAAGATAAGGAAGGAAACTATATCCTGCTGAAAGGTAGCATAAATAATGAAGCCATATCAATACTAAACATATATGCACCAAGTGGTATAGCATCTAACTTTCTAAAGGACAAGTTAAGAGAACTGCAAGAAGAAATAGACAGTAAAACTATAATAGTGGGAGATCTCAACCTTGCACTCTCAGATTTAGACAAATCAAACCACAAAACAAACAAGAAAGAAATTAAAAAAGTAAATAGAACATTAGAAAAACTAGGTATGATAGACCTTTGGAGAAAACTGAATGGCAATAGGAAGGAATATACTTTCTTCTCAGCAGTTCATGGATCCTATACAAAAATTGACCATATATTAGGACATAAAGATCTCAAAATTAAATGTAGGAAGGCAGAAATAATAAATGCCTTCTTCTCAGATCACAATGCAATAAAAGCTACATTCAGTAAAAAGTTAGGGGTAAATAGACCAAAAAGTAATTGGAAACTGAATAATCTCATCTTAAAGAATGACTGGGTGAAAGAGCAAATTATAGAAACAATTAACAATTTCACCCAAGATAATGATAATGATGAGACATCATATCAAAATCTTTGGGATGCAGCTAAAGCAGTAATAAGGGGAAATTTTATATCTTTAGAGGCTTATTTGAAGAAAATTGAGAAAGAGAAGATTAACGAATTGGGCTTACAACTTAAAAGGCTAGAAAAAGACCAAATTATAAACCCCCAACCAAAAATTAAACTCGAAATACAAAAATTAAAAGGAGAAATCAATAAAATTGATTTTAAAAAAAACTATTGAATTAATAAATAAAACCAAGAGTTGGTTTTATGAAAAAGCCAATAAAATAGATAAACCTTTGGTAAATTTGATCAAAAAAAAGAAAGAGGAAAATCAAATTGATAGTCTTACAAATGAAAAGGGGGATCTTTCCACCAATGAAGAAGAAATTAGAGAAATAATAAGGAGTTACTTTGCCCAACTTTATGCCAATAAATTTGATAACTTAAGTGAAATGGATGACTTTCTCCAAAAATATAGGCTCCCTAGATTAACAGAGGAGGAGATAAATTGCTTAAATAGTCCCATTTCAGAAAAAGAAATAGAACAAGCTATTAATCAACTCCCCAGGAAAAAATCCCCAGGGACAGATGGATTCACATGTGAATTCTACCAAACATTTAAAGAACAATTAGCCCCAATGTTATATAAATTATTTGAAAAAATAGGGGATGAAGGAGTCCTACCAAACTCCTTTTATGACACAGACATGGTACTGATACCTAAACCTGGTAGATCGAAAACTGAGAAAGAAAATTATAGACCAATCTCCTTAATGAATATTGATGCTAAAATCTTAAATAAGATATTAGCAAAAAGACTTCAGAAAATCATCTCCAAGATAATACACTATGATCAAGTAGGATTTATTCCAGGAATGCAGGGCTGGTTTAATATTAGGAAAACTATTAATATAATTGACCATATTAATAATCAAATTAATAAAAACCATATTATCATCTCAATAGATGCAGAAAAAGCATTTGATAAAATCCAACATCCATTCCTACTAAAAACTCTTGAGAGTATAGGAATAAATGGATTATTCCTTAGAATAATCAGGAGTATATATTTAAGACCGTCAGTAAACATAATATGCAATAGAAATAAACTGCAACCTTTCCCAGTAAGATCAGGAGTGAAACAAGGTTGCCCACTATCACCATTACTATTCAATATAGTACTAGAAACGCTAGCCTCGGCAATAAGAGCCGAGAAAGAGATTCAAGGAATTAGATTAGGAAATGAGGAAATTAAACTATCACTTTTTGCAGATGACATGATGGTATACTTAGAGAACCCCAAAGACTCTGCTAAAAAGCTACTAGAAATAATTCAAAATTTCAGCAAAGTGGCAGGATACAAAATAAATCCACATAAATCCTCGGCATTTTTATATATCACTAACAAAATGCAACAGCAAGAGATACAAAGAGAAATTCCATTCCAAACAAATGTTGAGAGTATAAAGTATTTGGGAATCCATCTACCAAAGAATAGTCAGGAATTATATGAGAAAAATTACAAAACACTTGCCACAAAAATAAAATCAGATTTAAATAATTGGAAAGACATTCAGTGCTCTTGGATAGGCCGAGCGAATATAATAAAGATGACAATACTCCCAAAACTAATCTATTTATTTAGTGCTATACCAATCAGACTCCCAAGAAACTATTTTAATGACTTAGAAAAAATAACAACAAAATTCATATGGAAGAATAAAAGGTCAAGAATTGCAAGGGAACTAATGAAAAAAAAACTCAGAGGAAGGTAGTCTAAGTGTACCTGATCTAAAGCTATATTATATAGCAGCAGTCACCAAAACCATTTGGTATTGGCTACGAAATAGACCGGTAGATCAGTGGAATAGATTAGATACAAAGGACAAAAAAGGGTACATCTATAGCAATCTAATCTTTGACAAACCCAAAGATTCCAACATTAGGGATAAAAATTCATTATTCGGAAAAAACTGTTGGGAAAACTGGAAATTAGTATGGCAGAAATTAGATATGGATCCACACTTAACACCATATACCAAGATAAGATCAAAATGGGTCCATGATTTAGGCATAAAAAGGGAGATAATAAATAGATTAGAGGAACAGAGGATAATCTACCTCTCAGACTTGTGGAGGAGGAAGGAATTTATGACCAGAGGAGAACTAGAGATCATTATTGATCACAAAATAGAAGATTTTGATTACATCAAACTAAAAAGTTTCTGTACAAATAATACTAATGCAAACAAGATTAGAAGGGAAGTAACAAATTGGGAAAATATTTTTAAAAACAAAGGTTCTGACAAAGGTCTCATTTCCAAAATATATAGAGAACTGACCATAATTTATAAGAAACCGAACCATTCTCCAATTGATAAATGGTCAAAGGATATGAACAGACAATTCTCAGAGGAAGAAATTGAAACTATATCCACTCACATGAAAGAGTGTTCCAAATCACTACTGATCAGAGAAATGCAAATTAAGACCACTCTGAGATACCACTACACACCTGTCAGATTGGCTAAGATGACAGGAACAAATAATGACAAATGTTGGAGGGGATGTGGGGAAACTGGGACACTGATACATTGCTGGTGGAGTTGTGAAAGAATCCAGCCATTCTGGAGAGCAATCTGGTATTATGCCCAAAAAGTTATCAAACTGTGCATACCCTTTGACCCAGCAGCGCTACTACTGGGATTATATCCCAAAGAAATACTAAAGAGCGGAAAGAGACATATATGTGTCAAAATGTTTGTGGCAGCTCTTTTTGTTGTAGCTAGAAACTGGAAGATGAATGGATGTCCATCAGTTGGAGAATGGTTGGGTAAATTGTGGTATATGAAGGTTATGGAATATTATTGCTCGGTAAGAAATGACCAGCAGGAGGAATATAGAGAGGCCTGGAGAGACTTAAATCAACTGATGCTGAGTGAAATGAGCAGAACCAGAAGATCACTGTACACTTCAACAACAATACTGTATGGGGATGTATTCTGATGGAAGTGGAAATCTTCAACATAAAGAAGATCCAACTCACTTCCAGTTGATCAATGATGTACAGAGGTAGCTACACCCAGAGAAGAAACACTGGGAGGGGAATGAAAATTGTTAGCACTAATATCTGTCTGCCCAGGTTGCATGTACCTTCGGATTCTAATGTTTATTGTGCAACAAGAAAATGATATTCGCACACATGTATTGTACCTAGACTATATTGTAACACATGTAGAATGTATGGTATTGCCTGTCGTCGGGGGGAGGGAATAGAGGGAGGGGGGGTAAATTGGAAAAATGAATACAAGGGATAATATTATAAAATATATATATATATATATATATATATATATATATATATATATATATATATATAATAAAAAAATGTAAAAAAAAATAAAAATAAAAATAAAAATAAAAAAAAAATCCAGTTTGGTGTGGAAGGTTATCCCACTATCAGTCATTTCAGCCATGTTCAATTCTTAATGATTCCATTGGAGTTTTCTTGGTTTGCCATTTTCTTCTCATGCTCATTTTACAGATGAGAAAACTGAGACAAACAGGGTTAAGTGACTTTCCCAGGGTCTCACAACTAATAAATGTCTAAAGGCACATTTGAATTTAGGGAGATGAGTCTTTCTGAGTGTTTCCAACTTCGGGTCCATCATTCTATCCACTATGCCATCTAGATGCAGGCATTGTTTCTGTAAAGTTCTCTGCTTCCTGGCATGGACACAAGGTTCATAGAAGCTCAGAAAGGTTTAGCTGTATTCAATTTATTAAATAAATGTCTAAGTTAGGATTGGTACCTAAGTCTTTGGATTCTAAAGCTGCACAATTAATAAAAATGAATACAAAATTAAATGTCTAAGTTGTCCCAATTTATCAGCATTCCTCAAGACAGCCTTTTAATAATAATAATAGCTAACAATTACATAGCATTTGCTATGTGCTAGGCACTGTGCTAACCACTGTACAGATATTATTTCATTTGAACCTCACAACATTTAAAGGGAAGTGCTATTATTATCTCCATTTTACAGATGGAGAAATTAAAACAGAGGTTTGGCATTTTATCCATTGTGCCACTTAGCTATTCCATAGTTGAAAATACTATTTCTATTTCATCATGCCCATCACTTACACAGTTATGAAACCAAGTAGGACGGAGGCCAAATGCTCACATTTTTCAGTGCAATAAAGTTTTGCTGCCTGCCACTAGATATACCCTAAGTGCCAAAGTCAGGCAGGAGCAAAATTTTGAGTGCAGCCATCAAGAGATATCCCCATCCAGCCCCCAGCAGCTGCCACTTCCCCAAAGCAATGATCAAAGGCACTGTTTCTGAACTTTCCAATACTTTACTAACACAGAGTGAGACTATTAACAACAAAAATTAATGTTTCCTTTTCCCAAGTTAATCAAATCCTGTCTTCTTCTGGGCTCATTACTATATTTAAGGGCTGGTCCCCAGTAGGGGTCACATCTCAGATATATTTCAAACTTCTCCTGGCTTGAATGCTAGAGCATAAGAACAATACTAAAACAAAACAAAACAAAACAAAAACAAACACACAAACAAAGAACCCTTGTTAAATGTTTGAAAGTGTAGTAGATCAGGGGTGGATGAAGTATCAAGAAATGGTCAAGTTGCTGAAGTTCATTTTCAAATATTCCCTAATAAAGTTGTTTAAAAGAATGTAAACAAGAATGCTAACATTCCTTCTCCTTCAATTATATCTTATATTAGAAATAGAAATTAAATAATCATACCCATCAACCTATTTATTATAATGCTCAGCACACACAGTAAACAAAATTAGCCTGTTGAAAACAGTACAATTCAATTTCAGAATTTTTCCATAACCTTCATATACCATAATTGACCCAACCATTCTCCAATTGATGGACATCCATTCAACTTCAAGTTTCTAGCTACAACAAAAAGAGCTGCCACAAACATTTTGGCACATACAGGTCCCTTTCCGCTCTTTAGTATTTCTTTGGGATATAATCCCAATAACAGCAATGCTGGGTCAAAGGGTATGCACATTTTGATAACTTTTTGGGCATAATTCCAAATTGCTCTCCAGAATGGCTGGATTCTTTCACAACTACACCAACAATGTATCAGTGTCCAAGTTTTCCCACATCCCCTCCAACATTCATCATTATTTGTTCCTGTCATCTTAGCCAATCTGACAGGTGTGTAGTGGTATCTCAGAGTTGTCTTAATTTGCATTTCTCTGATCAGTAGTGATTTGGAACACTCTTTCATATGAGTGGAAATAATTTCAATTTCATCATCTGAGAATTGTCTGTTAATATCCCTTGACCATTTATCAATTGGAGAATGGTTTGGTTTCCTATAAATCAGGGTCAGTTCTCTATATATTTTGGAAATGAGACCTTTGTCAGAAGTTTTACTTTTATAAATATTTTCCCGATTTGTTATTTCCCTTCTAATCTTGTTTGCATTAGTATTGTTTGTACAGAAACTTTTTAGTTTGATATAATCAAAATCTTCTATTTTGTGATCAATAATGATCTCTAGTTCTCCTCTGGTCATAAATTCCTTCCTCCTCCAAAGGTCTGATAGGTAGACTATTCTCTGTTCCTCTAATCTATTTATTATCTCATTCTTTATGCCTAAATCATGGACCCATTTTGATCTTATCTTGGTATATGGTGTTAAGTGTGGATCCGTATCTAATTTCTGCCATACTAATTTCCAGTTTTCCCAATAGTTTCTTCCGAATAATGAATTTTTGTCCCTAACGTTGGTATCTTTGGGTTTGTCAAAGATTAGATTGCTATAGATGTACCCTTTTTTGTCCTTTGTATCTAATCTATTCCACTAATCTACTGGTCTATTTCTTAGCCAGTACCAAATGGTTTTGGTGACTGCTGCTATATAATATAGGTTTAGATCAGGTACACTTAGACCACCTTCCTCTGACTTTTTTTTTTATTAGTTCCCTTGCAATTCTGCACCTTTTATTCTTCCATATGAATTTTGTTGTTATTTTTTCTAGGTCATTGAAATAGTTTCTTGGGAGTCTGATTGGTATAGCACTAAATAAATACATTAGTTTGGGGAGTATTGTCATCTTTATTATATTCGCTCGGCCTATCCAAGAGCACTGAATGTCTTTCCAATTATTTAAATCTGACTTTATTTTTGTGGCAAGTGTTTTGTAATTTTTCTCATATAATTCCTGACTATTCTTTGGTAGATGGATTCCCAAATACTTTATACTCTCAACATTTGTTTGGAATGGAATTTCTCTTTGTATCTCTTGCTGTTGCATTTTGTTAGTGATATATAAAAATGCCGAGGATTTATGTGGATTTATTTTGTATCCTGCCACTTTGCTGAAATTTTGAATTATTTCTAGTAGCTTTTTAGCAGAGTCTTTGGGGTTCTCTAAGTATACCATCATGTCATCTGCAAAAAGTGATAGTTTAATTTCCTCATTTCCTACTCTAATTCCTTGAATCTCTTTCTCGGCTCTTATTGCCGAGGCTAGCGTTTCTAGTACTATATTGAATAGTAATGGTGATAGTGGGCAACCTTGTTTCACTCCTGATCTTACTGGGAAAGGTTGCAGTTTATTTCTATTGCATATTATGCTTACTGATGGTCTTAAATATATGCTCCTGATTATTTTAAGGAATAATCCATTTATTCCTATACTCTCAAGAGTTTTTAGTAGGAATGGATGTTGGATTTTATCAAATGCTTTTTCTGCATCTATTGAGATGATAATATGGTTTTTATTAATTTGATTATTAATATGGTCAATTATACTAATAGTTTTCCTAATATTAAACCAGCCCTGCATTCCTGGTATGAATCCTACTTGATCATAGTGTATTATCCTGGGGATGATTTTCTGAAGTCTTTTTGCTAATATCTTATTTAAGATTTTAGCATCAATATTCATTAAGGAAATTGGTCTATAATTTTCTTTCTCAGTTTTCGGTAGACCTGGTTTAGGTATCAGTACCATGTCTGTGTCATAAAAGGAGTTTGGTAGGACTCCTTCATCCCCTATTTTTTAAAATAGTTTATATAGCATTGGGGCTAATTGTTCTTTAAATGTTTGGTAGAATTCACATGTAAATCCATCTGGTCCTGGGGATTTTTTCCTGGGGAGTTGATTAATAGCTTGTTCTATTTCTTTTTCTGAAATGGTACTATTTAAGCAATTTATTTCCTCCTCTGTTAATCTAGGAAGCCTATATTTTTGGAGGAAGTCATCCATTTCACTTAAGTTATCAAATTTATTGGCATAAAGTTGGGCAAAGTAACTCCTTATTATTTCTCTAATTTCCTCTTCATTGGTGGAAAGATCCCCCTTTTCATTTGTAAGACTAACAATTTGATTTTCCTCTTTCTTTTTTCTGATCAGATTTACCAAAGGTTTATCTATTTTATTGGCTTTTTCATAAAACCAACTCTTGCTTTTATTTATTAATTCAATAGCTTTTTTTAACTTTCAATATTATTGATTTCTCCTTTTAATTTTTGTATTTCAAGTTTAATTTTTGGTTGGGGGTTTATAATTTGGTCTTTTTCTAGACTTTTAAGTTGCAAGCCCAATTCGTTAATCTTCTCTTTCTCTATTTTCTTCAAATAAGCCTCTAAAGATATAAAATTTCCCCTTATTACTGCTTTAGCTGCATCCCACAGATTTTGGTATGATGTCTCATCACTGTCATTATCTTGGGTGAAATTATTAATTGTTTCTATAATTTGCTGTTTCACCCAGTCATTCTTTAAGATGAGATTATTCAGTTTCCAATTACTTTTTGGTCTATTTACCCCTAACTTTTTACTGAAGGTAGCTTTTATTGCATTGTGGTCTGAGAAGAAGGCATTTATTATTTCTGCCTTCCTACATTTAATTTTGAGATCTTTATGTCCTAATATATGGTCATTTTTTGTATAGGATCCATGAACTGCTGAGAAGAAAGTATATTCCTTTCTATTACCATTCAGTTTTCTCCAAAGGTCTATCATACCTAGTTTTTCTAATGTTTTATTTACTTTTTAAATTTCTTTCTTATTTGTTTTGTGGTTTGATTTGTCTAAATCTGAGAGTGCAAGGTTGAGATCTCCCACTATTATAGTTTTACTGTCTATTTCTTCTTGCAACTCTCTTAACTTTTCCTTTAGAAAGTTAGATGCTATATCACTTGGTGCATATATGTTTAGTATCGATATGGCTTCATTATTTATGCTACCTTTCAGCAGGATATAGTTTTATTCCTTATCTCTTTTAACTAGATCAACTTCTGCTTTTGCTTGATCTGAGATAAGGATAGCTACCCCTGCTTTTTTGGCTTTACCTGAAGCATAATAGATTCTGCTCCAACCTTTTACCTTTACTCTATATGTATCTCCCTGCTTTAAGTGTGTTTCCTACAGACAAAATATTGTAGGGTTCTGATTTTTGATCCAGTCTGCTATCCGTCTCCATTTGATGGGAGCATTCATCCCATTCACATTTACAGTTAAAATTACTAATTCTGTATTTCCTGCCATCATATTATCCCCAGATTATGCTTTTTCCCTTGACCCCCCTGAACCGCTTCCCCAATATTTAATTTATAGACCCCCCCTTGTGACGCGCAGCCCTCCCTTTTTTTTTAGTATCCCTCCCCCCTCCCTCCACGTCCTTTTCCTTATTCTCCTTTTCCTTTTCCCTTTTCCTCTCCCCCCTTTTAATGAGGTGAGAGAGAATTCTCTGAAAAACTATTATGACAATTATTTACTCTTTGAGCCTTTTCTGATGAGAGTAAGATTTACACAATGATTCTCCCCCTCTCTAAATTCCCTCAGATATGGTGTATTTTCTGTGCCTCTTCTGGATGTAGTTTCCCTCTTTTTATCACTCCCTCCCCTTTTTCTGATACTACCCCCTTCCCTTTACTACACCCCCTCCTTTTTTTTTCTTTTATATCAGTAAAATCAAATTATCCATGTGTACTTTCTATATACCCACAACAGAGATATAGTTCTCAAGGGTTCTGTGTACCTTTTTCTATTTCTCTTCAGTCTTGTGGATGTAGATCAAATTTTTTTTAAGTCTGGTTTTTTTCTTAGAAACATATAGAATTCCTCTATTTCATTGAATGACCATCTTCTTCCATGGAAAAAGATGCTAAACTTAGCTGGGTAGTTTATTCTTGGTTGCAATCCTTGGTCTTTTGCCTTTTGGAATATCAGGTTCCAGGCCCTTCTATCTTTTAATGTGGAGTTAGCCAAATCTTGTGTGACCGTTATTGTGGCACCTTGGTATTTAAATTTTTTTTTTCTAGCTGCTTGCAGGATTTTCTCCTTTGTGTGTTAATTCTGCAGCTTAGGCACAATATTCCATGGTGTTCTTTTTTTAGGGTCTATTTCAGAAGGAGTTCGATGAATTCTTTCAACATCTACTTTCCCCTCTGTTTCTATTATCTCTGGACAGTTCTCTTTGATAATTTCCTGTAAAATAGAATCTAGGCTCTTTTTTTGGTCATAGTTTTCGGGAAGTCCAAAGATCCGCAGATTATCGCTCCTAGATCTATTTTCCAAGTCTATAGATTTTTCCCAGTAAGTATTTGACATTATTCTCCAGCTTTTCATTTTTTTTTTTTTTTTTTTTTTTGTTTGACTGATTCTTGGGTTCTCAATGAATCATTCATTTCTATTTGCTCCATCCTGAATTTTAAGGAGTTATTTTCTTCATTCACAGTTTTAGTTCTTTTTGTAAATGCCCAATTTCATTTTTAAATGAGTTATTTTGCTCTATTGAATTTTTTTCCATTTCCCTAATTTTTTTTGAGAATTATTTTCTTTTTCCAATTCAGAAATCCTATTTTCTTGAGACTTTTTTATCTTCTCCAATTCAGAAATCCTATTTTCTTGAGACTTTTTTTATCTTCTCCAATTCAGAAATCCTACTTTCCTGTGATTTTTTTACCTTTTCTAATTCACTAATTTTGTTTCCCTGCATCTCCTGTGAATTCTTATTTTTTCCAACTCCAATTTCAGAACGTTGTTATTCTCTATCATAGCTTCTCTTTCCTTTCCCCATTTTTCTTCAAACTCTCTTAACTTTTTAATAGTCTCTTCAAGGAGAGAGTTATGTGATGGGGTGCAGGAATCGTTCCCCTTTAGGTTGTTATCTGCTGACTCTCTGCTGTTAACTTCCTCGGAGTTGGATACCCACTCTTTCTCTGTGTAGAAAGAATCTATAGTTTTTCTTGGCTTTTTACTCATACTTAAAAAATCTTTTGGGGTCTGTCCCTGGGGTAGGAGATTATTTATTTATTTATTTACCAGCTTCCTCCCAGACTGGATGGATGCAGCAGCCCCTGCACCTGAGCTAAGAGAGAGCTCTGGGAGAGAGTTCCCCACCCCGTCCCTGGAAGTGCCTCACAGGTGATCAGCACTGCTGTGCTTTGAGGGTGCTGTGTTCTAGCGGCTTCCCTGAGGTTTGAGACTGAACAGTAAAGGCGACTCAAAGCCTAGCCTATGCATCCTGGTGGGGCGTGGATGTCTGCAGCAGGTGATGTGAAAAGCCCCTGTGCTCAAACTGGAAGTGTCTGCCAGAAACCACAGTCCCTAGTTCAAAGGTTCCGCCTCTCTGGGACTTCTGGGACTGATTTCTACAGCCTCCAGCCAAGTCAGGCACTATGAGTTACTGCTCCACCCACTTTTCAATCTCTTAACTACCCCCAGGTGAAAGCCTGGATTGCCTATGTCGGCCTCACCCACAGTGCCGAGATCTGCTGAGTCACCCCCAGGATCTGGGAAGATCTAATCTGGTTTTAAATTAAGTTGGCTTGATTTCTCTTCTGAACTGCTGTATTATAAGCAGAGAAGAGCTAACAGCCTGTGCCAGATTCCTCTATCTCAGTGGCTTCTCTGATCCCAGAGCCCTCCCCAGTGCGAGCAGCACAGTGTGCCACTACCCCACCGTCTGTGCTGGCCTTTCTTCTTCCTCCCCTGGGAGCTGACCTTTCCTGTTGAAACTCCAGATTCTCTTCAGCTGGTATGTCGTGCTTCCAGTCCTTGTGGATTCTATCAGTCCAGCGCTATTTCTGAGGCTGATTATATGTAGTTGGTTGTGAGGGAAGAAAGGAGCTTACACAGTCACGTGTATCTTCTCCGCCATCTTGGCTCTGCTCGAAATTAAGATAATTCTGAGATGCCAGTACACACCTGTAAGATTGGCTAAGCTGACATGAAAAAATAATGTTGAATTCTGGAGGAGATCTGGGGAAACTGGGACACTGACACATTGTTGGTGGAATTGTGAATGAATTCAAACATCCTGGAAAGCACTTTGGAACTATGATCAAAAAGTTATCAAACTGCATGCCTTTTGACGCAGCAGTGTTTCTACTGGGCTTATATCCCAAAGAGATCTTCAAGGAGGGAAAGGGACCCACATGTGCCAAAATGTTTGTGGCAGTCCTTTTTGTAATGGCGAGAAACTGGAAACTGAATGGATGCCCATCAATTGGAGAATGGCTGAATAAACTATGGTATATGAATGTTATGGGATATTATTTTTCTGTAAGAAACAATCAACAGGATCATTTCAGAGAAGTTTGGAGAGACTTATATGAACTGATGCTATGAGCAGAACTAGGAGATCACTGTACATGGAAACAACAAAACTGTATGATGATAAATTCTGATGGACAGTGCTCTCTTCAACAAAGAGATGATTCAAACCAGATTCAATTATTCAGTGATGAAGAAAGCCATATACACCTAGAGAGAGGTCTATGGGAGCTGAGTGTGAACAACAACATAGCATTTTCATGCTTTCTGTTGATGTTTGCTTGCATTTTGTTTTCTTTTTCAGGTTTTTTTTCCCTCGATCCAATTTTTCTTTTGCAGCAAGATAACTGTATAAATATGTATACATATATTGGATGTAACATATATCTTAATGTATTTAACATGTATTGGACTACCTGCCATTCAGGGGAAGGGATGAATGGAAGGAGGGAAACATTTGGAACAGAAAGTTTTGAAATGATCAATGTTGAAAAATTATTCATGAATATGTTTTATAAATAAAAAGCTTTAATAAAATTTTAAAAATAAATACATTAATTAAATCTTTGATATGCTTGACATTTTGTTCTTCCAGATAAATCATGTTATTATTTTTTCCTGTTCTATAAAATAATTTTTGGCAGTTTGATTGGTATAACATTGAACAAATAGCCGAATTTAGGTAGAATTGTCATTTTTTATATCAGCTCAGCCTACCCAATTGTTTAGATCTGACATTTTCTGTGTGTGAGAAGTGTTTTGTAATTTTATTCATATAGTTTCTGGGTTTATCTTGGCAAATAGATACTCAAATATTTTATTTTCTCTGCATTTATTTTAAATGGAATTTCTCTTTCTATCTCTTGCTGCTGAGCTTTGTCAATAATATATTAAAATGCTGATTATATATGTGGGTTTATTTAAATCCTGCAACTTTGCTAAAGCTGTTGATTTTTTCAAGTGGGTTTGATTTTCTAGGGTTTTCTAAGTATATCATCATATTATCTTCAAAGAATGATAGTTTTACATTCTTATTGGCTATTGTAATTCCATTAATTTCTTTTTCTTTTCTTATTGCTAAAGCCAACATTTTTAGTACAATAATATTGTACTAGAATATTGAATAATAGTGATGATCATGGGCATCCTTGTTTCACCCCCTAATCTTATCTGAAATGCATTTAGCTTCTCTGCATTACAAATAATGCTTGCTATCGGTTTTAGATAGATATTGCTTATTATTTTAAGGGAAGCTCCCTTTATCCCTATATTGTCTAATGTTTTTAAAAGGGATAGGTGCTGTATTTTGTTAGAAGCTTTCTCTGCAACTTTTGAAATCATCCTATGATTTCTGTTGGTTTTGTTATTGATATGGTTGATTATAATAATAGTTTTTCTAATATTGAACCAGCTCCACATTCCTGGTGTAAATTCTACTTGGTTGTAGTATATTACTTTGCTGATAAGTTGTTGTAGTCTCTTTCCTAATATTGTACTTAAATTTTTTGCATCAATATTCATTTGGGAAATTGGTCTGTAATTTTCCCTGTTTTGGCTCTTCCTGGTTTAGGAATCAGTATTATATTTATGTCATAGAAGGAATTTGGCAAGACTCCTTCTTTACCTATCTTTCCAAATAGTGTACATACAGTACTGGAATTAATTGTTCTTTAAATGTTTGGAAGTATTCACTTGTAAATATATCTGATCTGTGAGATTTTTTCTAAGAAAGTTCATTAATGGCTTGTTCAATTTATTTCTCTAAAATGGGACTATGTAAATAATTTATTTCCTCTTCTGTTAATCTGGGAAATTTATATTTTTGTAAATGTTCATCATTTTTAGTTAGATTGTCAGATTTGCTGCCATATAATTGGGCAAAATAGTTTCTAATTACTGCTTCATTTCTTTTCCAATGGTGGTAAATTCAACCTTTTCATTTTTGATGCTGGTGATTTCTTATTAAAGTAACGAAAGGTTTATCTATTTTATTGTAGTTTTTTTTCATAAAAACATCTCTTTGTTTTATTAATTAATTAATTAATTCAATGGTTTTTTAGTTTCTGTTTTATTCATCTCATATTTGAATTTCAGAATTTTAATTTGTTATTTAATTGAGGGTTAAATTATTCTTTTACTAGCTTTTTAAGTTGAATGCCCAGTTCATTGATCTCCTCTTTCTATATTTTATTCATGTTGCTATTTAGAGATTTTTCCCCAACAACTGCTTTGAGTGCATTTCATATTGCATTCTATTGTCTGATTATAGTCATTTTCTTAGATGAAATTATGGATTGTTTTTGTGGTTTTTGTTCAATCCACTCATTCTTTTTTTTTTTTTTAACCTTTTTTATTTACAAAACATAAGAATGGATAATTTTTCAACATTGACCCTTGCAAAATCTTCTGTTCCAACTTTTCCTCTTCTTCCCCTCACCCTTTAACCTAGATGGCAGGTAGTCTAATCCATGTTAAATATGTTAAAGTATATGTTAAATATAGTATATGTATACACATAGTTATACAGTTATCTTGCTGCACAAGAAAAATTGGATCTATAAAGAAAGTAAAAAAAAAAAAAAAAAAAAAAAAAACCTGAGAAGGAAAACAAAAATGCAAGTAAACAATAACAGAAAGAGTGGAAATGCTATGTTGTGGTCCACACTCATTTCCCATAGTTCTCTGTGGAGACTGCGTTAGCACCCTGGATACCTTAAAATCAGTCTGAGTCAAGATAAGGGAAAGTCTTTATTCTTGGTCTTTAGCAGGAGTGAAGAGAGTGGATGTGTTGGATATTTGCGACCTCTCCTAGTCATCTCTTGAAGAAGTGACCCTCGCTTGCCTCACTGCACCTCCTAGTCCCTCCCACAATTCTCTGTATACATCAAATAATTGGACTATCACAGGATAGAGGGAAGGGCCATTTTCCAAGCATATTCCTATAGATTATTGTCCAATCAATAATTAGCCTCAAGTGCTTGATTGTCTGACCTCAGTGCATTGAGTCAAGAGTTTCAGCCCTTTACATCTACCGCTTTCTTTTGTTTTAGAACAGCAGGAACAGACCAGTGCAGGCAGGGATAGCACAAGATATTAACATTTGGAGTGAACTGGGAGCCGGAGCAGCCTTTGTATTTGGAAGGTTTACAGAGAGCTCTCTGCCAAAGCTGACTGCTTTGCTTTGGTTGTGGAGTAGTGGACCAGCAGAGAAATTAGAGCCTAGGATAGAGGGTACTCTGAAGGACACCAGAACCTAAGAGGATCTGGCTGTGCCCACCCAGGACCAGAAGTAACTCAGTACAGACCATAACATAGTTCAGCAGTGGCATTCTGCAGCTAGGAGTTTTCACATGGGCAGTCACAAATCTGCACGGCAGGGGGCACAGCCTGGGACAGCCTCTAATTCTGCACAATGGAGGCCTTGGCTTGGGGCAGTGGAATTTCCACAGCTCAACTACACTCTCCAGGCAGAGACACTTTTGGTGCTGTGAGGGATAGGGCAACTGCTAACACCCAAAGTAGGCTTTTGCGGGGGGGGGAGCAGAGGGGGGTCAGTGATACTTTCTCTGCTCATCCTGTAGCTCCAAGGCAGTTGCTAATCCTCACAGCGGGGCTTCTTGCAGGGCACTTCCACAGCTTTGGCCAGTGATACCCAGGCCTAATCACTTCTGGTGTGGAGCTTTTCCCATAGCACTCCTGCAGCTTGGCCACTCTTTGCAGCCCATTGATAGGACAGCTACTGTCCATATACCTATCCCAGCTCTGCAGAGGAAGCTGGCAACCTTCTTGCTCTGAAGACAGACCCTAAAGGGCTTTAAAAATGAGTAAAAAAGTCAAAAGAACATTCAATAGCTTCTATGCAGAAAGAGAGCAGGTTTTCAACTCTGAGGAGATTAATAGACAATACCCCAAAGGGGGATGTAACCTGGTTCCCAACACAAAAGGCTCTCCTAGAAGAAACTATAAAAAAATCTAAAAAGAGAACTAGAAGAAAAATAGGGAAAGGAAAGAGAAGCTATGCAGAAGAGTAACAACTTCCTGAAATGTGAATTGGAAAAGGTAAAGAACTCCCAAGAAAGTAGGATTTGTGAATTAGAAAAAGAAAATAATTCAGTAAAAAAAAATAGTGAAATGTAAAAAAATTCCATAGAGCAAAACAACTCATTTAAAAACTCAATTGGACATATACAAAAAGAAGTTAAAAAAAAAAGCTAATGAAGAAAATAACTCATTAAAAATCAGAACTGAACAAATAGAAATGAATGATTCATTGAGACATCAAGAGTCAGTCAAGCAAAACTAAAAAAATGAAAAACTAGGAAAAAAAAGGTTTAATATCTACTTGGAAAAGAGATCTAGGAAAGATAATCTGAAGATCATAGGATTTCCTGAAAATTATGATGAAAAAAAGAGCCTAGATACTATTTTACAGGAAATCATCAAAGAGAACTGCTCAGATGTAATAGAATCAGAAGGTAAAATAGGCATTGAAAGAATTCATGGAACACCTTCTGAAAAATACCCTAAAATAAAATTCCCCGAATATTGTGGCTAAATTTCAGAACTATCAAACTAAGGAAAAAATGTTAAAATCAGCTAGAAAAAAACATACCAAGGTGCCATAATAAGGATCACTGAAGATCTGGCTACTTCCACATTAAAGGATCGAAAGGCCTGAAATCTGATATTCCAAAAGGCAAAAGAACTTGGAATGCAGCCAAAAATAAAGTACCCAGCTAAGCTCAGCATTTTCTTCCATGGAAGAAGATGGACATTTAATGAAACAAAAGAATTCCATTTGTTTCTAAGGAAAAAACTAGATCTAAACAAAAAAATTGATCTCCAACCATAGGACTTAAGAGAAACAGAAAAAAGTAAAAAGAACTCTTGAGACCTGTACTTCTATTGTGGATATACATAAAGAGTACATTATAATTTGATTTTACTGATATAACATAAAAAAGGGAAGCAGAAATGGAAAGAGGATAGTGTCAGAAAAAGGAAAAAGAGATAAAAATAGGGAAACTACATCCCACGAAGGAACAAAGGAAACCTATCATATCTGAGGGAATTTAGAGAGGGGGAGGAACATTATGTGAATTTTACTCTCATCAGAGTTGGCTCAAAGAGAAAATAATTGACATATTTGTTTTACAGATAAACTTCTCTTACCCCATTAAAAAGTGGTAGAGGAAAAGGGAAAAAGAAAAGAGTAATAAGGGAAGGGTACAAGAAAGGGGAAGAGATTTAAAGGGAGGGGGTAGGGATACTAAAAAGGGAGGGCTGTGTAACACAAGTGGGGCCCATAAGTTTAATACCCTTCAGTGGCCCTATAGACCTACAGTACTAGGCTTTGTATAAATGATTTCACATTAGCTATGGTTTCCATTGACCTTGAAGTGTTAGATCATATATAATTGTGGCACAACAATTGCCTTGCTCAATTACTATATTACATATATGCACCAAGTGGTATAGCATCTAACTTCCTAAAGGAGAAGTTAAGAGAGTTGCAAGAAGAAATAGACAGCAAAATTATAATAGAGGGATATCTCAACCTTGCACTCTCAGAATTAAATAAATCACACCACAAAACAAAAAAGAAAGAAATTAAAGAGGTAAATAGAATATTAGAAAATTTAGGTATGATAGACTTTTGGAGAAAACTGAATGGTGATAGAAAGGAGTATATTTTCTTCTCAGCGGTTCATGGAACCTATACCAAAAAAAAATCCATATATTAGGACATAAAGACCTCAAAATTAAATGTAGAAAGGCAGGAATAATAAATGAATTTGTTTCAGATCACGATGCAATAAAAACTATATTCAACAAAAAGCTAGGGCTAAATAGGCCAAAAAGTAATTGGAAACTAATAATCTCTTCTTAAAGAATGATTAGGTGAAACAGGAAATCATAGACACAATTAACAATTATATCCAATAAAATGACAGCTATGAGACATCACACCAAAATTTGTGGGATGTAGCCAATGTGGTAATAAGGGGAATTTTATAGTTTCAGAAGCTTGCTTGAATAAAATAGAGAAAGAGAAGATCAATGAATTGGACTTTCAACTTAAAAAGCTAGAAAAAGGCCAAATTAAAAACCTCCAATCAAATACTAAACTTGAAATTCTAAAATTAAAAGGAGAAATTAATAATATTGAAAGTAAAAAAAAAAACTTGAATTAATAAATAAAACTAAGAGTTGGTTTTATGAAAAAAAACCAATAAAATAGATAAAACTTTGGTAAATCTGATTAGAAAAAGGAAAGAGGAAAATCAAATTGTTAGTCTTAAAAATGAAAAGGGAGAACTTTCCACCAATGAAGAGGAAATTACAGTAATAATGAGTTACTTTGCCCAACTGTATGCCAAAAAATTTGATAACCTAAGTGAAATGGATGACTACCTTCAAAAATATAGGCTGTCTAGATTAACAGAGGAACAAGTAAATTGGTTAAATAGTCCCATTTAAAAATATATATATATATATATAGAACACGCTATTGATCAACTCCCTAAGGAAAAATCTCCAGGATCAGATGATTTAAGAGAGGCCTGGGGAGACTTACATGAACTGATGCTAAGTGAAATAAGAAGAACCAGGAGATCATTGAACACAGCAGCAGCAAGTTTATATGAAGAGCAATTCTGATGGACATAACACTTTTCAACAATGAGACAATTCAGACCAGTTCCAATGATCTCAAGGTGAAGAGAGCCATCTACACTCAAGAAGAGGATTGTGGCAACTGAGTGTGGATCACAACATAGCATTCTCATTCTTTTTTGTTGTTTGCTTGCATTTTATTTTCTTTCTCATTTTTCCTCTTTTGATTTGATTTTTTTCTTGTGCAGCAAGATAATTGTATAAATATGTATACATATACTGGATGTAATATATATTTTACTATGTTTAACATAAATTGGATTACTTGCTATCTAGAGGAGAAGTTGAGGAGGAGAAGAAAATTGGAATGCAAAGTTTTGCAAGGGTTAATGTTGAAAACTTATTCATACATATCTTTTGAAATTTGAAAAGTTTTAATAAAAATTAGATTTATTTTTACTTTTGCTTTATCTAAGAACAGAATTGTTATCCCTGTTTTTTTTTTTCTTTTTACTTCAGCTGAAGAATAATAAATTGTGTTCCAGCTGTTTATCTTTACTCTGTATGTATCTCTCTGTGGTATCTCAATTATGTTGTTTTACAAGAAACAACATATTGTAGGATTCTGTTTTTAATCCACTCTGCTATTCATTTCTATTTTGTGGAAGAGTTCATCCATTCATTTTCACAGTTATGGTTACAATCTCTGTATTTCCCTTCAAACTAATTTTCTCCCCTGAATATACTTTTCTTCTTTCTTTCCATCTTGTCCTTAATAGTGGTTTTTTTTTTTGACCACCCTATCCACTATCTTATTTCCTATCACTCCATCACTCCTCCCCTCTTTTCTTAGTGGTGTTTTTTTTTAAAACTCACTTTGCCCACTACCTTATCTTCTATCACTCTCTCCCTTTCTCTTACCTTTTTTCCCCTAGTGTTTCTGCCTTTTCTTCCATCCAGTCCCTTCCTTTTCTTTCCTCTTTTT
This sequence comes from Sminthopsis crassicaudata, assembly GCF_048593235.1. Lineage (NCBI taxonomy): Eukaryota > Metazoa > Chordata > Mammalia > Dasyuromorphia > Dasyuridae > Sminthopsis > Sminthopsis crassicaudata. Next base: position 428,027,904 of record NC_133618.1, on the reverse strand, counting down.
CCTCTTACTTCTTTATAGGGTTACATAAATTTCTATATCCAACTGAATAATTAAGTTATTGTCTCTTTGAGTCAAAATTGATGAGATCAAGCTTTAGACAATGCTCATCCTTCTTTCTTCTTTCCCTCCATTGGAATAGGTCTTTTGTGCCTCTTCAAGTGATATAATTTGTCCCATTATACCTCTCATTTCCTCTTTTCCCAGTACAATCCTTTTTCCTCCTCAATGTCTTTTTCCTTTGATATTATCACATTAGAGTCTATTCATAACCAAACTTTTAATCCATGTGATGCCCTTTTCTGTCTGTCCCAGTAGTAGGTACAGTTTTCAAGAGTTACAGATATAATTTTCCCTTATAGGAAAGTAAAGCGTTTAACCTTTAAATAATATATAATTTCCCCCTCTTTACATTTGTATGCTTCTCTTGAGTCCTGTATTTGAAGATGGAATCTTTTTTTTTAATAGAAATGATCAAAAGTCTCTTATGTCAATCAAAATATTTTGCCTCCCCTGAAAGATGATGGCCAGTCCAGTTAGGTAGTTAATTTTTTTATTGCAACCTCAAGTCCTTTGCTTCTGGAATATAGTATTCCAGCCCTTCTAATCCTTTATTGTAGAAAATGCCAGTTCCTTTGTAATCCTGACTGTTGCTTCTTAATTTTTGTATTGTTTTTGTCTGGTAGCTTGCAGAATTTTTTAACTTGAAATTGTAGTTCTGGAGTTTTCAAACAATGTTCTTTGGGGTTTTTCTTGTGAAATCACTTTCTGAAGGTGATCAATGGATTCTTTCAATGACTATTTTCCCCTCTGTTTTTAGAACACCAGGGCAGTTTTCCTTAAGGATCTTGTGAAGAATGATATCCACGTTTTTTTTTTTTTTTTTTTTTTTTTTTTTTTTTTTTTTTTTTTGGTCATGGCCTTCAGGTAGACCAATATTCTGAATGTATTTTCCAGGTCTATTTTTTTCTTTTTCTAATGAGGTACTTTATATTTTCTTCCATCTTTTTCATTGATTCTTGATGTCTCATAGAATCATCAGTTTCCATTTGCCCCATTCTAGTTTTTAATGTATGATTTTCTTCAATTGCCTTTTGTATCTCTTGTTTTATTTGGCTAATTCTACTTTTGAAGGTGGTGTTATCTTCACTGGAGTTTTTTTTTTTTTTTCCCAATTTGGCCAATTGTATTTTTTAAGAATTGTCTTCCTTTTCCAAGCTGTTGGACTGTCTTGCATATCTCTTGTTTCTTTCCTAATTTCTCTTCAACCTCTCTTATTTGCCTTTTAAAGTCTTTTATGAGCCCTTCTAAGAAGCCTCTTTGGGCTTGAGACCAGTACATATCACTGTTTGAGATTTCTTCTATGGATATTTTGTCCTCTTCTGAGTTGGCATTTTTGTTTTCCCTGTAACCATAGTAGCTTTCTATGATCAAGACTCTTTTCTATTTCTTACTCATTTTTTTCCTTTTCTTTTTTAACTTTTATGGTGGAGCTCTGCTCCTGGAGTAAAAAGAGTGCTGTTCCAAGCTTCTTGTGCAGATCTAAGCCTTGGATTTGAGCACAGGAGCCCCTTGTGTAACTTTATCTACTTTTTCCAGGAAACAACCTGGTTTCCCAGAATTTGTCTTCTGAGCTGAGTCTTTACCTATAAGGTTGCTTACAATAGTTTCTATACCATTAATTATGAATGGGGCCAAACGGAAGTCCTAGGATTTGCCTGAACCATTTCACATGGTTAATATTAAATAATATTGGGTGTTGGGGAGGAATTAAAATGTATTTCTTCACTAATAATAAAGAGGAAGCAGGTGGGAGTACTTCCTTAAACAAATTCCATTTGTAACATTCCTGTGTGCTCAGATGGTACTTATAGATTAATATTAGATTTAACAAGAGCTAAACACAATCATTGTGCAAATTGCTATAGCTGTTCCTAATTTAGTTAGCATGGTGGATCAAAAGGCCCAGCCCATAAATAAGTGGTATCTTATTATATGACCTTGATAATGCTTTCTTCTCCAGCCCTGTAATGGAACCCAATCAGCCAGAGTTTGAATTTTCTTGGAAAAATGTTTCATATATAATTTTTTTCTGTCCTTCCTTAGGGTTATTTGAATTCTCCTTCATATTGGCCCATGGCACAGTGGGGTGGTTCAGAAAAAATATGGGAAGATCTATATATTTGATGCAAAGTGAAATGAGAAAAAGCAGGAGATCATTGTGTACAATAACAGAGATATTGCAATGACAATCAGTTGTGAAAAACTTGGCAACACTGATCAATACAATGATCCAAGACAATTCCAAAGAACTCATGATGAAAAAAATGTTATCCTCCAGAGAGAGAACTGATGAACTCAATACAAATTGAAGTATAATTTTCTCACTTTTTTTTTTGCTTTGTAGGAAATATTGCTAATTTAGAAATGTTTTGCATCATTGATATCTTATTTTCTGCCATCTTAATGGGTAAGGGAAGGGTGGGAGTGCCAGAAGATTTTATAAAGAATGTTAAAAATAAATTTAGTAACTATAAAAAGAAAAGAAATGGCACAACTCTTTCCCCAGGTTATACTCATACTCTCAATACTTTTTTCTCTCCCTCATTTATACACGCTCTTTTTCATTAACATTCAGACTCTGGGATTCTGGACTTCTCTCTTAGTTTTTTTTTTTTTTTTTTTTTTTTTTTTCTTATATGACCACTACTGGAAGCTCAGAACTATGTCAATCATTTGTTTTGATCTGACAGCATTCTCTCCTCAGTGTTCTCCAACTGCTGCTTTGCTCTGTGGGAGAGTACCTCAACCCAAAGTAACATCTAGTTTTTGATTTCAAAGATCCAATAAAGGATTTCTGCCTTTTTATGAGTACAATACTGACTCTTTTGTTACTAAAATCCAGGTGCGATCTTCTTCAGGATCAGGGATTCTCAAGCACTTTTGTGCTCCAGCCCCATACCATGACCCTGTGCCTCCCTTGGCAATCTATTGACACATATGGACCCCTTCTCAAAATAATGTTTATATATACTATAAAATATATAGGATCACAAAAAATACCAATTATACTGCAACTTAATTACCAAAATATTTTTAAACAAATTCACAGACCTCACATTAAGAAGCTCTGTTCTAATTAAGAGACTATAAAACTTTTAGGTTTCACACTAACTGTACTCAATCTTTACAAACTCAAACTATTATCCATGTTCATTATCTCTCTGTCTTTCTGCATCTCAGATTGTCTCTGACCATTTTTCCTTCTGGCTTTGACCCTCTATTGTATATCTATTCAGTCTCTGTATCTCTATCTCTGTCTCTCTGTCTATCGCTCCCTCTTCCTTCCTCCCTGTCTCTCCCTTTCTCCCTCCTCCCTCTTTTTCCCTCCCTCCCTCTCTCTTCTCTTTCTTTTCCTCTCCCTTCTTCTCTCCTTACCTCCCTCTCTCCTTTCTATCTTTCCCTGTCTCTCCTTTCCTCTCTCCCTCTCTCCCTCCCTCTTCCTCTCTTCCTTTCTTTTCTTCTCCCTCTTCTTTCCCCACCTCCCTCCCTTCTCTTCGTTTTCTCTCTGTCTCTCCCTTCTCTTTGCCTCTCTGTCTCTCTGTTTTTGTCTTTGTCTCTCTCTTTAGGTGTGTGTGTGTGTGTGTGTGTCTTTCTGTCTGTCTTTCTCACTCTCCCACCCATGTACAGACACACTAAAATCCCTCCACAATGACATATTAAGATTCTACAAAATTAATTTCATAAGTGTCCCATAAAATGTCATAACTCTTATAATCATTGCATCAAACATCACCACATCAGAAAAACATATTGACACTTTTAAAAATGGATTAGGGAATTTGAAGACATATCTAACATCTATAAAAAGCTTCCTATTGCTGCCATCTTTCTGATGTAGCTATCTGTCTTCTAGTTCAGTTGTCTCTAGTTAGGTGGAGGAAAGTATTAATCTATAGAATATTATATTAGACCATTCCAAGAATATTTACAGATAAAAGACCAAAAAAGAGACAGAATCATCAATATTTCTACAAAAATCAGGTTTCCATCAGTGTTGATAAAATAATCACATTCGGACTTTTAATAATAATAGTCTCAATTTGGAACTATTTTCAAAAATACCCTTTGATTCAGCAGTGTCACTACTGCGCTTATTCCCAAAGAGATCTTAAAGAAGGGAAAGGGACCTGCATGTGCAAAAATGTTAGTGGCAGCCCTTTTGTAGTGACTAGAAACTGGAAATTGAATGGATACCCATCAATTGGAGAATGGCTGAATAAACTATGGTATATGAATGTTATGGGATATTATTGTTCTATAAAAAATGACCAGTAGGAAGATTACAGAAAGGCCTGGAGAGAATTACATGAACTGATGCTGAGTGAAATGAGCAGGACCAGGAGATCGTTATATACTTCAACAATAAATACTATATGATGATCAATTCTGATGAACGTGGCTCTCTTCATCAATGAGGTGAACCAAATCAGTTCCATTTGTTCAATAATGAATAGAACCAGCTACACCTAGAGAAAGAACTCTGGGAAATGAGCATAGCATTTCTAATCCTCCTGCTTTTTTCTGCTTGCATTTTTTATTTCCTTCTCAGGTTAATTTTACCTTATTTCAAAGTCTGATTCTTCTTGTGCAGCAAAATAACTGTATGGATGTGTATACATATATTGTATTTAACATATACTTTAACATATTTAATATGTATTGGTCTACCTGCCATCTGGGGAAGGGGGTTGGGGGAAGGAGGGGAAAAGTTGGAACAGAAGATTTTGCAAGGGTCAATGCTGAAAAATTACCCATGAATATATCTTGTAAATAAAAAGCTATAATAAAAAATAATAATAGCTCTCATTTGAAAGGTTAAAAAGCGCTTTAGAATTATTTCATTTGAGCTTCTCAGTACATATGAGGTAGATATTTTTATTAGTCTCATATTATAAATTTGGAAAGTGAGACTGAGAGAGGTTATGTGATGTAATTTTCCCAGGGTCACATAACTAGTATGTGCCTGAGACAGGGTTAAACCCAGGTCTTTCTAATTTCAAATCCAGCATTCTGCTTCATATAACACCTAGCTGCATTTAATACCTCAGGTTAATTCAATTCATTTCAACAATTTTCCTAAGATGCATTCTCAGACACTATGTTAGGTGTAGAGGAAGCAAAGACACACAGACAAATGGCAACTCACTGAGCAAATCATCAGCTTCCAAATCTTGGATAGCCATTACAGATGGACAAATTAGATGTTTTATCTTTACCATGTTTGGGAATGAGAACCATAAGTATCTTACAAAAACAATTAGGTAGATTGTCATTCTCTATGTCTGACATCTTATTTAGATAGTATAAGATTGGTTTTTCTTTGTATATTTTATAAAATTCCCTTAAATATCTATAAGGTCTTTTTAAATTTCTCTTTTGGAGATTGGTTTATTTAAATTATCTCTTTTCCATTTTGTCAATCATTTATTATTTATTTAGAGTCAGAAGGAACCTGAAAAATCATAATAGTCCAACATCATCTTTGTTACTATTCAGCTATTTCTTTTATACTTTTCTTTTATTTTTAACATAGTTATATTGATATTCATAATATATTTCATGGTGACAAGAGAAATTGTTTTTAAATTTAAAAAAGATATTTTTTATTCATCTTTATTATTTGGGAGTCAAGGCTGACACTCCTAGTTAGGAACCTATTTGGTTGCTGAAGTCTACCCTCTATAAGATGTTAAAACTTACTGAAGGTTCTCAGACATTTCTGAGATAAGAAGCCAAAAGGGAGTCAAAGATTCTCAAAGCAATTTAACTTGTTTTCTTTGTGGAAAGATCCCAAAGGACTCCAACACTATGGTTATCTGAATTGTAAAGTCTAAATTTTACAAACATACATTTTATGTTATTTGCCTCTCCCTCTCCTTTTCCCTCTTCTTCTTCCTCCCCTTCTCCCTCTCCCTCTCCTTTCCCTTCCCTCCCTCCTTCTTACCCTCCATCCTTCTTTGTCTAAGGTCTCTGTCTCTCTGTCTCTGTCGCTGTCTCTGTCTCTGTCCCTCTCTCTCTGTATGTGTGTGTGAGTGTGTGTACATGCGCACGTGTGTCTCCAAATGAATAAACTCAGGCTCTGAGAGGTTAAATCATTTGTCCAAGGACACACAGTGTCATAACCAAGATTCAAACATGAACCTCTGACTCCAAATCCTAGAGTCTTCTCACTACTTCAATCTATGAATTGTTGTTTACACATTGTTTTTAAACAAGCAACATTGTTTGGAGAAATATCATTTGAAACAAATTGAAAGAATTACAGTATTTACTTATAGATGGATTTCTCTTCACTCAAGTACTATTGATCATTATTTAACTGGAGAAATCTCCAAGGATTCAGTTGTAAACTCCTTTTTCTGAGTCAAAGACTTATCCAAACTGAGTTCTTAGTGAGAGACAGTACTTTGAGCCTTTGCATTATAAAATCACAGGTAGGCTTTTAACTTATTCTCAGAATGAAATGTTATTATTTCCTCTGTTTCCAAGTCTTCTAATAAACTCCCCAGTCAATTCCTTTACTCTGTTTTTCTTAAGAATTATATAAAAGACCACTTTGCCCCTTACTTTCTTCTTGGTGGAAATTAAAAAATAATTTTTCAAGTAAATTGAATAGCATAATTGACAGCAAATATTTGCAAACTTCAAGGGCTTCGCATTGCCTACAGAAGAAATAAAAACTCATTAAAGTGGTGTCCATGGGACTAAAAAGTCTAGCTTTAAATTGCCATTCCAGTCTTTTTTCACTGTTTCCCTGATACACATGTGCATTTTCTGGCCAAACTGGATCACTAATTTTTTCCCTTCTCATCTTGCTATTATATCTTTTTACATTCCTTCTTACACATAACACAATGTCTTTTGACATCTGCTTGTTGAAATTCTTCTCTTCTTTAAATATCTAGCTGAGGTGCTACCTTCTCCATGAAATCTTCATTCATCTCCTAACTGGAAATGTTTCATCTGTTCTCAAATTTCCCTAGATCTATTAGTTTGGCCCAATTATTTTCTGCCATATACTTACTTGTGTACAGATAATGTTGTTTTTTCATTTTTGTATTCTCTATACATATGACACAGCCACACATACACATACACACACACACACACACACACACACACACACACAAGGCATTTAATGAATGCTTATTGAATTAAATTGGACATCTTCCTCTTTGTTGCTCCACAAATGTGGAATTTTTAGATAGAATTATTCAATTACTCATTAAGCCATCTTGCAGCAATTATAACCCTCCAGGACATTGTATGTGTCTACCTTTATATGATAAAAACACTTTGCAATGATGTTATACAATGATTTCCTAACAATCTGCTAAACAATGATGTTTTAGCTCTTCTGTCCAATGGAGCAAAAAAAAAAAAAAAAGACTTGTTTCATTCAATCTGTGTTAGGATTACTAGGTGAGAACTCAGGTTGTCTGGACAGTGACAAGGTGAGAATTCAGATTGTCTGGACAATTACAAGGTGAGAACTCAGGTTGACTTGATAGAAGGAGCAAGCTCATTGGCTGAAGTGGTTCTTCCCAGAAGCCCTTGCATTATCCCACGCCCATTCTCTGGGAGGATAAAAGAGACAACATTGGGCCCAGAGAGCAGATTGGACTGGAGAAGGACAAGAGTTAAAGAAGAGAAGACTCTGCACTACATCTGGCTTGACACAGCTCTCTGCAGGAAGGGAAGTTGGCTCTCTGCAGGAAGGGAAGTCGGCTCTCTGCAGGAAGGGAAGTCACTTCTCTGGACAAGAGTTAACAGCAACTGCCTGGAGACAACGGTTCATTACAGGAAGAAGAATCTGTCTGAGAGATTTGAGTAGACACAGCAGATCTCTTCCCAGAGAGTGATCCGGCAGCTTCTGGAGACGACAGCTCGCTACAAATAATGACCATGAACAGAAGGGATATGACCTTTCTTAGCCACTGGAAACTTGAACCAAAGGAACAGAAACATGTTGTTTCCCAAGAACGGATTCCGCGTGCAGGAGGAAGGTGCGAACTCACTCCTCGGGGGCTAGGCCTCGATGAGTAGGAGGGCGGGCCGCAGAGGTGGGCCTGGAAGCCTAGGGCATGGGCCCGGGTGGAGCCGCCGCGGGTGCAGAAGTTAGTAATCCTAACAAATCTGAAATAGTTTTTTGCAATATAGATGGACAAAAGACAATTCCAGATCGGATGAAGTAAGTCTTTTTCACCCTGGACTCTAATAATCTGGGATGCTTTTCTATTGATCATGGCTTTTCATTTCACAGACACATAGGCAGACTTTCCCCTAAAGATATGTTTGAGCCTATGGAAAGGATTTTATATCATTGCCTTCCTTCTGAAACATCAACAAAATTCCTTCTCAATTACTTCATTTTGCATCCTCAATATGTTTGTTATTCATGACTTTTAAATGTTTCTTTCTGGAGATCATACAAAGTCACAGAATATTAGAGATAGAACACAGGTGGCTTAGAAATCTTCCACTGCAAAAACTTTAATGAAGAAGCTGAAACTCAGAGAAGCTCAGAAATGGGAAGTATTTTACTTTGGGTCACATGGTGAATTGGAAGCAGATCCAGGAGTTGAGCCCAAGATTCTAGACCCCCAAAGTGCTGCAATCCCCTACTAGAATATAAGCTCCTTGAAATCTGATTCAGTGTCTTTTTTTTTTTTTTTTTTTTTTTTTTGTCATTCCAGGGATTACCTTGGGGCTTGACATATAGAAAGCACTTGACACTGCTTATTGATTGGCCTTTAAAAAACAAACAAACAAACAAAAAAACAAACAAAAAAAAAAAAAACAAGCAATTTTAAATCACTTACTATGTGGCAAGCACTATGTTAAGCACTTTATGAAAAATTTGAACCTTACAATAATCCTGGGAGGTGAAAGAAAAATGTTATCTCCTTTTATAAATAAGGTAATGGAAGCAAAGACAGATAGTAATATTACCCCCTTTTACAGATGCAGAAATTGAAGCAAGCTGAAGTTAAGTGACCTGACTATGATCACAGACTTAGAAAAGGAATGAGGTCAGAATTGAACTTAGATCTTCCAAACTCCAAGTCCAGGCTTCTATCCCCCATGCCACCTAGTTTTCCATTAGGTTATGCCACCTTCTTTAAGGGAGGTGTTTTACTTTGTTGAAGGTATTTTACCCTGAAGAAAGAGCTTCTTTTTGCTGGTTCTGTACACATTAATGGCGACTTCCATTCTTTTTGGTTTTTTTTTCCTTCAAGACCTTTCTGAAGGCCCAGGTGGCAAGTATTTTCCTGGTGCTGTGATGTTTGGAAGCTTGTGCTAGCAAGGTGAGATATGAATTACACAATGTTATCAATTGTTTTATTTGAATTGGCAATGAATAATTAGAACTTGAGGATGATCTAATCAGATTTATCAGTCATTGATTAATTAACATAATTACTGTGATAGAAATTTAATTAAAAGGCAGTTTGAATGTGATCTCTTTGGAAATTATCAAAGTCCAGCCTCTGTGTCTTTTATCTTACATTGAAATCCTGATCACTAGAATTGTTTCCAGGAAACATAAATGTGTATAATGGAGAAGAGTAATTAGGAAATTTTTGAATTCAGATTCTCAATTGTCAAATCTAACTATTTTCTAAGTTAATCATTTCTTCTGCCTTCATGATACTTGTCTACATTAGAAAATGTTTCCTGATTCTGGTTCTTACTGTGAGATCCAAGAATAACTCAAGAAATCTAAGTTGGTTTTAATTTTTGTGGTCTAAATCAATAAATAACTTATTATAGAAAGGACTAATTAGCATGGAAAAGAGAAGTATAAACAGATGGGAAGCAATTTAGAAAAATGGAAAGAATGCCAAAACTAGAATCAAAATGCTGGGATCTGAATTCTATCTTTACCGCTTTCAAACAAATGACCTTCGGAAAAATCACTTCACATATTTAAAACCAATGTGTCACAATAAACACAACTACTCAATTTGTGCAATGGAAAGACTCTTGGTTTTGGAATCAGAGATCTGTCTCTGAATGTTGAAAACTGACTTAGATATGTATCATGGAAAGTGCTTTGCATTTGGAATTAGGAGTCACCCTGGGTTTGAAATAAAATTCTTATTAATGATGTTAGTGTAGTCAAATGAGTCCACTTTTCTGAGCTTCATCTGGAAAATTGGAATAAAAATTACATTATCCCACAGACCAAGGTTTTTAAAATCCTACAGAACTATATTTGTGAATTATGATTACCATTATATATCATAAACCTTCTCAAAGGTTTATGATAACTCTTTTTTGTTTTTTGGTTTTTTTTTCATAATGTACATATTTTTATAGGGTCTTTAAGAAAGAAAGCTTGACATAATGGATAGAAGTCTAACATTAAATTCAGGATTTGGATTTATTTTCTAATTGAGCTAAAAAAGCTGTATACCTGTGACCATAAGTATGTCACTAAAGCCCTAAATGACTCCAAGCAATAATTTATGATTGTAAGCTATACAGAGTTGTCAATATACAAGTTCCCCTACATAAAATCACAGATGTAGGTTCAAGAATAAATCACCACATACCTCAAACCAACCCAATCAAATTTATGCTTATATCTTTTGTCTCATGAGAATGTAAGGATATTGAGGTAGAATCTGAGCTAAGATCCTTTTTTTTTTTTTTTTTTTTTTTTTTTTTTTTTTTTTTTTGTGCAGAACCGAATTTTGTTGTTGTTGTTGCAAAAGAAGGATTGTATTTACAAGGTAAAAATAATCTGGGAAGAGAAACAAAACAAAACAAACAAACAAAAAAAAAAAAACAATGTTCACACTTTACACTCATTTCCCAGTGTTCCTTTTCTGGATGTAGCTGATTCTGTCCATCATTGATCAATTGGAATTCGATTAGCTCTTCTCTATGTTGAAGATATCCACTTCCATCAGAATACATCCTCATACAGTATCATTGTTGAAATGTATAATGATCCCCTAGTTCTGATCATTTCACTCAGCATCAGTTGATGTAAGTCTCTCCAAGCCTCTCTGTATTCCTCCTGTTTGTCATTTCTTACAGAACAATAATATTCCATAACCTTCATATACCATAATTTACCCAACCATTCTCCAATTGATGGACATCCATTCATTTTCCAGCTTCTAGCCACTATGAAAAGTGCCACAAACATTTTGGCACATACAGGTCCCTTTCCCCTCTTTAGTATTTCCTTGCGATATAAGCCCAGTAGTAGCAATGCTGGGTCAAAGGGTATGCACAGTTTGATAACTTTTTGGACATAATTCCAGACTGCTCTCCAGAATGGTTGGATTCTTTCACAACTCCACCAACAATGCATCAGTGTCCCAGTTTTCGCACAGCCCCTCCAACATTCATCATTATTTGTTCCTGTCATCTTAGCCAATCTGACAGGTGTGTAATGATATCTCAGAGTTGTTTTAATTTGCATTTCTCTGATCAATAGTGTTTTGGAACACTCTTTCATATGAGTGGAAATAGTTTTAATTTCATCATCTGAAAATTGTCTGTTCATATCCTTTGACCATTTTTTAATTGGAGAATGGCTTAATTTCTTATAAATTAAAGTCAATTCTCTGTATATTCTGGAGATGAGGCCTTTATCAGAACCTTATCAGAATTGTTATCCCAATTTGTTACTTCCCTTCTAATCTTGTTTGCATTAGTTTTGTTTGTGCAAAAATTTTTAAATTTGGTGTAATCAAAATTTTCTATTTTGTGATCAATAATGGTCTCTATTTCTCCCTTGGACACAAACTCCTTCCTCCTCCACAAGTCTGAGAGGTAAACCATCCCATGTTCCTCCAATTTATTTATGATTTCATTCTTCATGCCTAAATCTTGGACCCATTTTGATCTAATCTTAGTATGTGGTGTTAAATATGGGTCCATGCCTAGTTTCTGCCATACTAATTTCCAGTTTTCCCAGCAGTTTTTGTCAAATAATGAATTCTTATCCCAAAATTTGAGATCTTTGGGTTTGTCAAACACTAGATTGCTATTTTTATTCACTATCTTGTCCTGTGAACCTAACCTATGCCACTGATCAACTAATCTATTTCTTAGCCAATACCAAATGGTTTTGGTGACTGTTGCTTTATAATATAGTTCTAGATCAGGTACAGCTAGACCACCTTCACTTAATTTTTTTTTCATTACTTCCCTTGAAATTCTCGACCTTTTGTTGTTCCATATGAATTCTGTTGTTATTTTTTTCTAGGTCATTAAAATAGTTTCTTGGGAGTCTGATTGGTATAGCACTAAATAAATAGATTAGTTTAGGGAGTATTATCATCTTAATTATATTCGCTTGGCCTATCCAAGAGCACTGAATGTCTTTCCAATTATTTAAATCTGACTTTATTTTTGTGGCAAATGTTTTGTAATTTTGCTCATATAATTCCTGACTCTCCTTTGGTAGATATATTCCCAAATATTTTATACTATCGACCGTTATTTTGAATGGAATTTCTCTTTGTATCTCTTGCTGTTGGATTGTGTTGGTAATATATAAAAATGCAGAGGATTTATGTGGATTTATTTTGTATCCTGCAACTTTGCTAAAGTTCTGAATTATTTCTAATAGCTTTTTAGCAGAGTCTTTGGGGTTCTCTAAGTATACCATCATGTCATCTGCAAAGAGTGATAATTTGATTTCCTCATTTCCTACTCTAATTCCTTGAATCTCTTTCTCGGCTCTTATTGCCGAGGCTAGAATTTCTAGTACTATATTGAATAGTAATGGTGATAGTAGGCAATCTTATTTCACTCCTGATCTTACAGGGAAAGGTTCTAGTTTATTGCCATTACATATGATGTTTACTGAAGGTTTTAAATATATGCTCGTTATTATTTTAAGGAAGACTCCATTTATTCCTATACTCTCAAGCGTTTTTTAGTATGAATTGATGTTGGATTTTATCAAATGCTTTATCTGCATGTATTGAGATGATCATATGGTTTTTATCAATTTGATTATTAATATGGTCAATTATACTAATAGTTTTCCTAATATTAAACCAGCCCTGCATTCCTGGTATAAATACACTTGGTCAAAGTGTATTATCCTGGGGATGATTTTCTGAAGTCTATTTGCTAATATCTTATTTAAGATTTTTGCATCAATATTCATTAAGGAAATTGGTCTATAGTTTTCTTTCTCAGTTTTCAATCTACCTGGTTTAGGTATCAGTACCATGTCTGTGTCATAAAAGGAATTTGGTAGGACTCCTTCAATCCCTATTTTTTCAAATAGTTTACATAGCATTGGAGTTAGTTGTTCTTTAAATGTTTGGTAGAATTCACATGTAAGAATCTGAGCTAAGATTCCACTAGAGAAGTAGAGATCTCTGGATATTTTATTATAAACCTTGTTTTCTATTTGCTTTGAATGGGGGGGATGTCTATGAAGAAAAAATGGCTGAGATGACTCAAGAAACATTTTCTTTTAAAATAGGGCTTCTATTCAGGAACAAAACTGTAAGATCTAGAAACTGATCATAAACCTTTTAATTCAGTATTTCAGAATTTGTATTTTAAAATCATTCATGAATATGTACTCTAGCCTCAAATTTAAGATTTAAAAGCAAAAACGAAAACAATAAAAGCCAGATAACTGACATTTATCCAGGATTTTATGCTTTATCAAACACATTCCTCCTAATAACCTTTAGAGCAGATAGTTGGGAATTTTTTCCCCTTTCAAAAATACTCATAGATGTTATGTGTCATACAGCTAGTAGCAAACATTAGATTTAAACTTGTCACCTGACTCTGTGTCCAACATGCTTATCACTGCATCATGAGCTTTGTCCTTTGTGAATGGAAGGAAGATATTTCTAATATCTAATGGAATATGTTATACTGCAGTTCTGATTTTCAAAAAAAGTTGTAATTCACATTGTAATTATGCATGATCAGTTGCCCTCTAAGGAGGGCTGACATATTGATAGTGACAACATGTGAATTGTCCCTTCCTGCACCCCATTAACTTTAATGGCAGCAATATCACTTTTGGATGGCCCATCTATTTAAATCTGTGTTTGACTTCTGAGTTATTCTCTTTGCCTCTTTAAAACAAAGGACATCACAGATCATAGATTTAAAGCTGAATTACTTTCAGGTATTCTGCTCCAATCCTGCCATCTTTAATTTATAGATGAGGAAACTGAGGCAAACAGTGTTAAGTGACTTGCCCAGAGTCATACAGCTAATAAGTATCTGAGGCTACATTTACACTAAGGTCTTCCTAACTTTAGGTCTAGCACTCTATCCACTATACTTTCAAGCTGCCTTAATATATGGATTATTGTACATCAGGACCTAATTGAGATGAAACAATAGAAATGTAAAGCAGACTCAGTAACCATGGTTGTATTTATCAGTAAGTAGAAAAAGTGATAATTAATAGGACATTGGAGTTTGAAAAAGAATGGGGGGGCAAGGGATTTAAAAATCAATGACTATATAAATTTGAATTGATTGATTAAATACTTGAAATTTTGATGGAAGGAAAGTACTATAAAATCAGAGGAAGGGTGATGGACTGAGAAAGTAGGGAAGAATGGGGCCAGATAGAAGAGAATAAGCTTTTATGAAGCACCTATTATATATCAAGCATGTTGCTAAGCACCCTATATACACTGTAATCTTCAGTCAAATTGACCTATTTACAATGCTCTGTATGTAAATCTATGTTCCTCCTGTTTCCTTTGCACAGTCTGTATCCCACCCCTATATAGTAGTCTCCCACTTCATCTTTATCTCTTGAAAGTCCTTTCTGTCTTCAAGATTCAGCTCAAGTACCATTTTATTTAAGAGACCTTTCCTGAATTCCCCAGTTGGTACTCTCCCCTACCTTCACTGTGTATTTATTTTGTATTTCTACTTTATTTATTTTTCTATGACATGTTAGATCATCCCAATAGATAAAATGTCAACTCCTTGAGGGCAGGGACTGACTCATTTTTGTATCTGTACCTCTAGTGTGTAGTCCAATACCTCGTAAATGTCAGATATTTAAAAAAAATACTGTTAACTGAGTGACTTTGAGTAGATTTCTTTTTATCCCTAGAATTTTTGAATTCCTTATCCATAAAATTGAGATGATCATATTTGCATTATAAACTTGCTATAGAATTTATTATTGAGTCAGTTTTGTCAATCCAATTCTGTTGTGACTCCATATGAGGTTTTCTTGGCAAAGATACTGGAGTTTGCAATTTCCTTCCCTAGCTCATTTTGCAAATGAGGAAACTGAAGCAAACACAGTTAAGGGACTTGCCCAGGGCCACACAGCTAGTAAGTATCTGAGGCAGAATTTGATTTCATGAAGTCTTCCTGATTCCAAGCCCAGTACTCTGTTCATTATGGTACAACCTAGCTATTATGAGGATGCAAACAGTAATGCATTTAAAGCTTTTTGTAAGTATAAAACAGGCTAAAGACTGTGTGGTATAAGGGGAAAAACTGATCTTAAGATAAAGAGATGAAGTTGAATGTCAGCTCTTACCTTTAAGCATATGGGCTTATGCATGAAATAAACCACTTAAACCCTTTCTATCTGTCTTCTCATTGATAATATTTAGATAGGATAGCTAAGTAGTACAGTAGAGAAAGTAGCAGTCCTGGAATCAAGAAGATCTGAGTTCAAATGTAGTCTCAGACACTTTGTACTTGTGTGACAATGAGCAAGTCACAGCCCTGTTTACCTCAGTTTCCTCATGTGTAAAATGAGCTGGAGAAACGGCAAACCACTCCAGTATCTCTGCCAAGAAAACCCCAAATGAGATCATGAAGAGTTTACCATGATTAAAAAGAATGAACAACATTAAATATTCAGAGAATAATGCTCAACCTCCTTAGCTGATAGGGCCGCTGTGAGAAAAGTGTTTTATAAGTCACAAAGTGCCATGCAAATGTGAGTTGCTTTTCACTTTGATCTGGATTTTTGCACATAGCACTAGTACCTTCAGAAAGCACAGTTTCATAATCAAGAAGGTGATAGCAGTAATCATTGCTTTAGTGCTGGGAGTCAGGGGGTTTGTTGCTATTCTTGGCACTACTGCTGGCAGGTCAAGTAACTATGGGCAACTCAATTCTCAGCAGTACAGCTCAACTTAAAAAAAAAAGAAGACAAAGAAGAAGAAGAGAAACAAGGAAAAAGAACAAGCTGTTTTCACATTCATGTAGGTTATCATCCATTAGCAACCTTCCATGAAGACTCTGCATATGGGGAATCAGAGAGCTTGAAATCAGTCAGCAAACATGTATTAAGTGTCGGTTTTGTGCCAGGAATTGTGCTAAGTGCTATAGATACAAAAAGAGGTAAAGGCAGTCCCTATCTTTAAGAAGTTTACAATCCAATAGGAAAGACAACATATAAATAAATATATACAACTAAGGAATATTCTAAATCAATGGGAAATAATTAACAAAGGGAAAACACTAGAATTAAGAGGAATTGAGGAAGGGTTTTTAGATCTTCTAGCTGGATATGCTTAGAGCTTAAGTAAAAATTACAAGGTGTTAGAAATAATCCTGCCTTAAATATTCACTAGCTATGTGACTGTGGGTGAATCATTTATTTTCTCTCAGCCTCCATTATTTCCTATTTAAAAAGAAGAGTTAGACTCATTTGATTTTTTTAGATCCCTTCCAACTTTAAATCCACAATCTCAAAATCCTATGAAAGAAAAGACTTTATAGAGAATACACTGGATCAGTTAGAAATCAAAAGCCCTGTCATACAGTCTTGTTCCCAAAGAATCAGTAGCTCCAATTAGGACACTTTTCAGTTTTCCCCACTCCCAAATATCCCTTGAGTTATGCTGCTGTAAAACGAAATTATCAACATATAGAACTTTGCCCTGTGCTGAACTGGGCCACTTCCATTCATTGCCTACCCCTGCTATTGTCTGATGGATAGTGTGCTAAATATGACTTCTTTTTCTTGGATCAAGCTTACACTGTTAATTAGCAACAACATAATGTGTTGATTTATGTACCAATCCACGAGGGCAGCATCAACCGGCCCAGGTCACTTGTTGCAATGGGGATTTGTCAATTTCCAAAAGGCCTTGGTCCTGAGCTGTATGCCCTAGTGCTAATTCTTAATTAGACTTGTTGTTTGGCAAGAGCACCAGACCAATGAAGAGAAGAGGGTTCCTATTCCTTTTTTGTTTCTGGCATCAGGAAAGATACATAAATCAGCAAATTCTGCTATTATTAATTAAATGGATGTGAATCCTATCTCAGAAAGAGAAGTGATGTGTAACACATCATCTATCATCAGAAATAGAAGCTTGCTGATCACTTCAAGGCTGGGTGTCAATGCCAATAAATTTGTTCCCTGCCTGATTATATGATCTGTCCCTTCTGAGATGTCCTTGTAGGTTATGTGGGAATAAAAAACAGGCACTAGGGAGAATGCCTATCCTATCTCAAAAGGGGAGGGAAAGGAAAGGTAAGGGAGCCTGGTTCCTAGGAAAAAATAAACTTAAACATAAAAATATAGGAACACATTTGCCATAGAGAGAGTAGTAGGAATCAATGCAGGATTTGGATATCTCAAGCCAATTTTTAGGCTCATAATAAGACTGCTTGCTTCTGCAGGTACAAGAGATTTTACAAGCCCTTGGTTCTTAACCTGGGATCCATGAACTTTTATGTTTGTTTCTTTTTTTAATATTTTGATAATTGTATTTCAAGGTAATTGGTTTCATTTAAAATGATGTGCATTTTATTTATGCATTTAAAATATTATTCTGAGAATGTCCATATGGTTCATTAGAATACCAAAAGAGTCCTTGAAACAAATCTACCAAAATGGCTAAGCACCCTTTATCAGTTCAAAATTTTTGTTTTATAGATATTGCTATTGAAGCCCAGATGTTAATTTCATTCAAGTGAAGCTGAGATTTCAATCAACATTCTTCATACAAATTTGTTTTGGTATTGGACCTTTATTTATACCATGCCAGATAACCACAGATAAAAAGATGCAGTGTACTCCTTTCATTGCCACTACAAAAGGTCCAGTGAATCTAAATTCCTTTACAAACCTAGCCAGAAGGAATTTATTCAGTGTTACATAGCTACTATCAGGGTGGGGATTGAAACATATCTCCTGATTCCAAGTCTAAATATATGTAAATACAGAGAAATGTAGAAAATATCCATTCTGAAGGTGAGGTGATATGGACAATAGATTGCAAGGAAGCCAGAAATCCCAGGCAGAATTGGTCTTCTTCAGCAATTTGGCTTCAGGTTTCTCTTTCTTGTCTCCTCTTCTTTTTCTTCCTTTTTTCCTCTCTGTGGCTTGTTAATTTTTCCCTTCCTTTGATCCTCTTGGCTTTCTTAAAGTTGAATGAGTTCTTTTGACCACTCTCACTTTCCTTGTCTGAGAGTGAAAACTCCTCCTCACATTCAATTCTTTTATCTGAGGAACATATTGAAATACATTTGTTAGAGGGCAGCTAAGTGGCACAGTGGATAGAGCACCAGCCTTGAATTCAGGAGGACCCAAGTTCAATTCTGGTCTCAGACACTTAACACTTCCTAGCTGTGTGACCCTGGGCAAGTCACTTAACCCCAGCCTCAAAAAAAAAAAAAAAAAAAAAAAAAGAAATACATTTGTCAGGAGCTTTGTCATCCTTATCTCCACTGTCCTCCTGTATCCCTCCTTAGAAATGGGCGGCATCTGGACACCAGGGACATGAAGTAATATCCATTGGGTCTCAGGTAACCTCTGCTTGATCTTTTCCAAATATTCTTTGGGATGATCCAAAATACTCAAAATAATAATTATAGAGAAGTTCATTGGGGATCTATGTCCAAATCACCCTTGTCTCACATGTTCAGCATCTGCCTATGTTGTGGATGGTAGGGGGTAGTTACATCCTCCCAGCATCAGCATGCATAGATTGAAGCTCTTGAAAGATTTTACACACTTGATATGCCCTTTGATGCTAAGCTTAAAAAAACCTAATTGGTTTCCAGGCTGGAAATCAAAACCACACTTCAAGATCACTGCATTGGTCTAAAATGTCTCCATTACTTCAGATATCACTGGTTTCATGATGTGTTCATAAGTTTCATGATCAATACGATCTAAATGTGAGTAGTTGACAGTGTATTATTCAATTTTGCTAGCCTCAGTGTTCCATACGTCAGATGTGTTTTCTGTACTTGTGAAAGGACACTATCATGATCATGATCCAATTTGTGGTGGAAAAAGCTTCTTCCAAGACATTGCCATGATGAATGTTAATATCAATGAACAGTACTTTCTGGGGGTACATAAACAGTTCTTTAGGATAATGAAAACATTATAATTGTTGTAACAGAAACCAGAAGATTGGGACTTCTTAGCATGATGTAGAGTCCCAGCCTGATTCATAGCAATAGCTGCCTGCTATTTATTAAGGTTTACCACACTTGCTGAAGATTTATTAGTGGATAACTGAAAGAACTCAAATAAATCCAAAAATTAGGTAATAAAATCTTTGGTAAAAAAAAAAAAAAAGAGAGAGACAAAAATACTAAAGAAAATAACACTAAAAAAAATTAAATTGGCCCAATAGTAAAAGAAGAACGAAAATCCTTTTAAAAGAACTTCTTTTTCTTTTCTTTTTTTTTTTTTACAGGTATGACCTGTATGTGATTTATAATCTTAAGATTTAAAGCTTATAACATATCATGGAAATATAATCCCCCATTTTATGAATGAGAAAATTTCACTTTAGAGTATAAAACAACTTTTCTAGAGTTCACAGCTAATAACAGATATGGCATTTGAATCCAAATTTCAATTCCAAAGCCAGTCTTTCTTTCACTATACCTTTTGTTATGTTACTTATTCTTTATTATTCATGACTAATGTATTTTTTTTGCTTTTTTAATAAAGGGATGCACTACAAGAAGAGGAAAGGGAAAAGCAGAATGGGGAAATTTTTCTCATATCAAAGAAGTATACAAAAAAGAGGTTTCATAATGGAGAGAGAAAGGAGGGGTGATAGGCAATGTTTGAATAACTCTCGTCAGAATTAGTTCAAAGAGGGAAGAATACAAACACATCAAAGTTGTATATAGAAATGTAATTTTCCCAATAGGGAAATAGAAGAGGAAAAAGATAAGAGAGTAGTTAATAAAAGGGAGGGTGGCTAAAATCAAAGTAATCTTTATGAGGAGGATTGGGTTGTAAGAGAAAGGGGAGAGAGAAGGTTGGTGGAAGAGAGAGAAAGAGAGAGAGGTGGGGGGAAGGAAGGAGAGGAAGAGGGAGAGAGGAGAAGGAGGGCTATGGGGCCATCTTACTTTGTCCTCTGTTTTCTGTAAACCTGTAGGAAAATAAACTATCATCAAATCAATGAATCAATTGATTAATTTACCAATAGGGAAGTGTGTAATTTGGCTATCATGTACTACTAAGTTAAGCCACTGGTCAAGGAGTTTTGTTAGAGTGTGTCAAATGTACATACCTAGGCCACCCCTCTAAGGGTCCTTCATGCTTACTGGAAGGTGCTTGCCTACAAACTCTCAAGACTACAGAAGTACTTATATGATTCAGTAGCTAAAGTGTTGGGCCTGAAGATATATTAAAGCACTTTGCAAATATTAAAGAGTCAAATAAATATTACCTATAAGCAAGGTTGGGAGGGGAACAGATTGTCTGTTAATTTAAAACAATTTATATATAAAATGGTTCCTCTACGTCAATCACAACCTGAACAAAAACACCTTCTCTTTATACATCTGACAAATGATCATCCCTCAGAGACTTCCAGTAATCCAACACTAGATAGATTAAATTATTAGAAAGTTTGTCCCTGAATTGAGCCCAGATTTTCCTCCCTACAACATCTAACCATCCTTCTTTGTTCTGCCACTCTCAAAACAAAACAGAATTAGTCTAACTCCTCTTCCTTTTCATCATGTGCTACCAGATAATTGAGGTTCCTGTCCAGATGTTTTAGTATCATCTTGATGTAGCTACAGAATTGTTTTGCTCTCATAATGAAAGACAGTGAGAAACAGAAAGAATGACAGAGAAAGAGACAGAAACAATCAGAGACAGACAAAAGGGAGACCAAATTGGTTTTATAGAATGAAATGTAAGGGATGTATTAAATTCTCTTCCTCCTACTGCTACTATATTAGTTTCATTTCCCTTGCTGAAGAGGAGATGAAATGTGTACAGCTGCTGTCCTCCTAGCCCTGGATCCCCTTGAGCCAGCCATGTAGTTTTTGCAGCAAACTTAAGGTAAACAAGAAAGGCAATTTAAAAACAGACCCTTGTGAGGCAGAATGCCCTCCTCAATATAGCAAAGAGTCTGACTTTGATCCAAGAGTTTATTGGTCAGCACCTGGCCTCTATCACTTACTTTCTATAGACCTTTGGCAAGTCATTTTCCCTTACTGTGCCTTAGTTTCTCTAGTTGTAAAATAAATGTGGATTCAATGTTCTCTAAATGTTATTTTCAAGATCTAAATCCTGGGAGACAAGCTGACATCTTGTTACTTTTCTCAGCTTGACTTTGTCAAGTGTACAGTCATTATGCATTGCTATTTGGCTTCAATAGTGTTGTTATCTCCAGCAAAAATGTATTTTCTAAGAAATGACCAAGTAATTCCACTCATTTAGGAAGAACAATCACAAAAGAAAATGTTCTGGGGCTATTACCAGTGGTATTACCTTTGCTAAGAATCTCCTTTCACATAATAGATGGAACCTCTTAAGTCAAACAGAATTATAATCTTTCTCTCCAAAGTCAGATCACACTAGATTACACTGAAGAAGCATGTGTGAGCTGGAAGCTTACAGAGGTTATATAACTATTCTTGGATTCACAAGATTCAAATTTGTTCTGTGGGGCCAATGGAAACCTCCATTTCCCATAGAGTGCTTCATGTCGTGGTCATATATCTCTATATGGACTATTTACTGAATATATTTGGGATTGCATTCTAAACTCAACTGAGAATTTAAGATAAAAATTTCATAGCTTCAGAGTCACCTAGCACTGGGTTTTGAATTATCATTGTGAGTTAAAATCTGGCCTCAGCTACAGAATAATTGTGTGACCCTGGGCAAGTTAATTTACCCTCATATGCAAAATGAGCTGGAGAAGAAAATGGCAAACCATTGTTACAAGAACCTCAAATCAGGTCATGAAGAGATGGACACACTGAAAAAAAATGACTAAATAACAGCAAAGTTCAACCCCTTCATTTTCCAGCATCTCGAGATTCAGAGAAGTTTGGAAATTTCCCAGAGTTTCACAGATACTAAATACCAACTATAAGATTTGGGTCCAGTTTCTCTGATCCCAGAGTCAATGGTTTTTTTCTACATAGAATTTCATAGAATTCACAGTGGGAAGGATCATTCAATCTCACTTGATTGAGCCCCTCCATTTTGCAAAGGAAAAGTCAGAGACCCAGAGAGACTTTCCTAATAATATATAATAATATACATTACGTAATAATAGTATAATAACATTAATAAGCACTTAATATGTGGCAGACTCTGTGATACTTTATAATTATTATCTCTTATGATCCTCACAATAATCCTGGAAGGTAAGTGCTATTATTACAACATTGTACAGATGAGGAGACTAAGGTAAACAGAGGTGAAGTTATTTATCCAGATTACACAATCATTAATGTCTCAGGCTGAATTTGAATTTCATTCTTCCTTATTCTAGGCTCAGAACTCTATTTACTATGTCATCTAGCTGCCCTAATTAATTAGTAGTTTAGGTGATAAATACTGGGTGACTAGATTGGCATAGTGGATAGAAATCAGAAAGACTAATCTTTGTGAGTTCAAATCTGGGTTCAAACATTTACTAGCTGTGTGACCCTAGGCAAGTCATTTAATCCTGTTTGCCTCAATTTCCTCATCTGTAAAGTGAGCCAAAAAAGAAATGATAAATCACTCCAGTATCATTGTCAAAAATCCCCAATTAGGGTTAGGAAGAGTTGTACATGACTAAATAACAACAAATGGACTTTGGAGTCAGTTTCTCTGAAGCTAAATGCAGGGCTCTTTCTTCAATCCCATTCTGCTCCCACTGATTCTAGCCCTTCCTATCTGTCACTCTCAAGGCTACAGGGCCATATCAGGCATAGAAACACAAGTCCTATCTCTTGGGGGACTGTCATAACAAGCAGCAGGGAATTAAAACTCCTAATTCTTTCAGTCACATCTGGTTCTACCCTATATAAGCATAGAGATGGCCTATATTTCAAAGAGCTTGTCACATTTATAAGGCCTCAGGGAGTTTCCTAGGCTATAATCCTAACCTCATCATTTTCTCCCAAGTCCTTTATGTTCAGGTTTGCTCCAGTGGTAAGAGAACCATAGTAAATAATGTTAATAGCCAACCCAGCAATAAGACTAGGAAGGGGCTTTGCAGCTGCCTGCCTAATGGCTCAAAACCATTGAAAACAATATATTTCTCAGCCACCTATGATGATGGGACAACTCCAATTTTTCTTAGTAAAGATTAGCACTTTGCTATTTGTGAGGCTTATTGTATCTATGCCTTTAGAAATCCAATCAACCTTTCTCCCCTGCCTTTCACCTCCATCAGAGCCAAAATCTTAGTTTGAGATTACACTAGATCTCTATAACTTAATTTTTTAAATCTCTGAATGAACAAAAGAGTGAATAAATGAGTGAACAAACAGATAATTTTAAAAACATTTATTAAGCTATTAGGTGTTCTAGTAGAAAAGGATGAGAGATCCTGCTCTTAATGAGTTCATATCCTAAGTAGGACTGATAACGCAATAAGAGGGTAGACTGCAAGATCAATGGTTCCAGGAGTATACCTATATAGCAGATGAAGGTTCATGGGTCTTAATGTTGTTTTGGCAGGCTAGATGTACCTGGAAGTATTAGTATAGAGAATGTAGTAAGAAAGCTTTGCCTTCCAGGCTGAATGTTGACAAAATTTCCTTCATATACCTAATCCTTGTCCATGGGACCCAGTCTGTGGAATCTGTTTGCCTGTAAGACTACTTGAATAGATAATCAGATCAGAGGGGCAGGCAGGTGATCAGGGTTAGGAAGGGAGCCCCCAAAAGCTTCATCCCCTTGGGCATGATTCTGTACTTTTGCCTACAAGAGATTACAGAGTAGGTTCAATTTTTTTCTTCACATTATCCTTTCCTGTACTGTATCAGCCTCATATTTTTAAAAAAATCCTTAAGCTGTTTTGGAGTAGCTTCATCCATTTGATGACATATTGCTAAGAATATTATTATGGGTCATAACTTTTCTATCTAGCCAAGTGAGCATGTTAACCTGATTATGCTGTAAATCTTCTTCAGAAGTTCCCTGTTTCTTCCTCAGATAACTGGGTTCTTAGGGGTGTTACCAACAGAATATCATTCAGTCAATAAATATTTTAAGCACTTTGCTATGTGCTAGACACATAGCATACACAAAAAGTAAAATAGTCCTAGCCTTCAAGGAGTTATTGTGGGAAGGTTCTAGCAGATTGGGGAAAGGAGGGATTGGGGGGAATAGAATACACGAAAATGGCTTTTGAAGAAGGTGACACTTAAGCTAAGTCATGAAGGAAATTAGGTATTCAACACTGGAAAAAAACATCTTTGGACTATAGGAACAGCCATGGATTCTTGGCTATTGAGACTAATACAAGTGAATATAAAGAGGTTTGCTACTATGTTGGTCACAATATGATAAATTTGGAAAAGACTTCTACCTTCTGAAACAAGTCAAAGAAGGGTTACAGTGGTGGCAATTCCCACTCTGATGATATCAGATCCACTTCAGTTATTGAAATATTTTATAAAGAGGATGTATCTTGTTGTATAGGAGTGCCATATACAAGGACTGACATATACAAGAGAAGAGATATGAAATCAAGAACATAGGTAGCTATGAAGGAGGTGGGTCAGTGATAACAGAGCTAAGATCTCTGCTGTTTCATCAACATAGCAAAAGATTCAAAGAGGAACTTCCAGAACATTATTTAGTTCCTCTGTGGATTTAGTGAAGGCATGGTCAAGAATTTCATAAGAAGAAATGGTTTTCCATCACTATTACTGAATAGGTATGTCCAACCAGTGAGATCATAGATCCAACTATCAAAATATTCATCAAATAATGTTGCTAATAAGAAAAAATACCACCATTAAACTATTAAAATAAATTGAAAAGAGAGCTAGGTTTGGAGTGAAAACTTGTTTTGAATATTGAAAAATACTCTTCTATTTACCAATTATGTGAGCTCATTTGTCACTTTATCTGTCAGGGTTTCATTTTCTCCATGTCAGAAATGAGAGTACTATCTATCAATTCTAAATATATGATCTTCTGATCCCATGAATCAAAGATTGAACAACTATTTCAGACAATGAAGGTGACAGTGTTTATAAAGTGTGTTATGCTTTACAAATATTACCTCATTTGACCCACACAACAAATCATCAACATCATCATCAAAATCATCACTCCAAAATGCACTTCTTCAAAATTACTTACTAGTAATGAAGCTGGTAGCACAATCAAAAAAGTGACGGACCTGGAGTCATCATAGCTTAAATTCTTGTCTGATCTCGGATGCTTACTAACTTGCCTTTCTGTCTCAGTATATTCATTCATAAAATATTGAATATTGAATAATATTGAAGCTGTTAAAAATTATGAGAAAGAATTCTTCATGATATATGATTATCTCTAGGAAATGTGGTTTTAAAATATCTATAATTACAATTAATTGACCTTAGTTCAAATTAGTTTCTCACAGCAGCCAGACATTGAATTTAGGATCACAAGATCTGAGTTTGAATCTCAGCTCTGACATTTGCTCTCTAGTTTCTGTGAGTTCTAGGGAAAAGTCATTTAACCTCTCTGGGCCTCAGTTTCTCCATCTATAAAACAAAAGGAATAGATGACTTCAAAGATTCCTTACAGACTCAGAACTCTGTATCTTATTATCTCTTTCTTGCCATCTCCAACAAATTGCCCTCTGTGCCACTCTTGTCCTGCCCCATCATGACTATTTTCCCCCTAGATGATTTTTTCTTAAATATTTACTTTCCCATTGTACAAATTAAATTCTTTCCTGTTTGCTTTTTGCTTCTCTTTGGTCCTTGGGTAAAGAAGACATTGGCTTGGGGTTCAAACTATATTTGTATAATTGTAATTGTCTCCTCACACCCTCGAAAACCCCAAATTTGAAGATGACCCTTGTTATACCAGTTTATATTTATCGAGATAAACTGATTTTAGGAAATAATATGTTTTTAGTTCGGAGAAGAAAGACTTATTTTAAGATCAAGACTAAGTGTCATTTTTTATGAAATGCCATTCTTACTCCACACCTATTGCCAATGTTTTCTCTCTAGGTCACTGTCCATTTGCATTGCATTTATTTTTTATGTACCTTTATTAGCATCTTCTCTTCCCAGTTATTCTATTTAAGCGTAGGGGCTAAATTTTTCCTTTTCTTTGAAACACCAGAATTTAGCACAATGACTGGTATATAATAAGTGCTTAATAAAATAATAATTGACCCATTGCCTAAGAAGGCATCATATTTATCTCTGATCAATGGCTGTTCTTTTTCTCATACTTAGGCACCCAAGTGTGATAACAACTTTTTCATTTTTTAAAATAATTCCATTTTTCTATCATTTCCATTTCCCATTATATCATCTCTCCATCTAAGATACCATGTCTTATAACAAAGAGATTTTTATAGAAAAAAAAAGAAAGCAAAATAATTTAGCAAAACTAAACAACATATCCACCAAGTCTGAGAGAGCATTTATTATATACTTATTGCATGGTGGGAATTATTCCAGGAATATGAAAATTTAAAAAAAATTAATTCCTATCTTTAAGGAACTTAAAATCTATTGAAGAGTCAATCAACATTTTGCTTCCCTGTTTGGGATTCGGAGGGCAGAAATAAAAGAACAATCAGGATGACTTTGAAGCTTTGAATGTGGGTGACTATGATGTTATCTATAAGGAACATTCACAAATTTAGGGATATCAGTAAGGTAAACAATCTTTTTGGAAGAGAAGATGACCTTTTCAGTTTCAGAGGATAAATTTTTGGTGTTAGGGAAGCCCTAAAATAGAAGTGCTCAAAAGGAGTTGGGAATGGGAGACTCTTGCTCAGGAGAGCTATAAGAATAATGATGAGAATAACAAGGGAATAATAATTTGGGAGTCATCCACATATAAGTTATGACTGAAACTATGCAAATAGATGAGACCCATAATTGAGTGTAGTTCAAATTATCTGAGGAATTTGAACAGCATAAACAACAGAACTATATAACTTAAACTCAATACCACTGCCCCAAATCCAATTATTCCCAATAATTCTAAATAATTCGAGAGGGAGAAAAGTTTTTAAATAAAATTAAACTGTCTGGAAAGTATTGGGGAACACCCGTTTTCACAAGCATAATTCATATGTTTACTTAAATCAATAGAAGCACCATGATGAAGGAGAAAGAAAACTTGATTTCAAGGCCTAGATCTATTGCTTTCCCCCTAGGTACCAACCACTTCAAATCTCTGGGACACCATTTCTTTTCCTTTAAAGCTATAATAGTTGGAAGAAGTACCCACACTGATGAACTCTCAAGTCCATCTAAATATCACTTTAAGAAAGAACTTTCTCATTCTTGTATTTCTATAAAAGTTTTGGTATAAGTGCCAATTTTATCTAAGGCCTTTATCTAATAATAGAATTTTATATGGCATTTTTTTTCTTTTGTTATTTTAATTTATATATCATTTTGCTTTTATTGACACATTCTAATATTCAAGTTATAAATTCAAAATAGAATAAATGAAGAGTGCTGGACTAGATTTTCTCATTCTAACCTGGAAATCTGTGTCTCATCAGCTAACTTTCTATCCTTTTTTCAATTATTTTATAGCTAGAAGGGACTTTGACCTGGGTACTAAACCTAGCCCATCACTTACTTGAGCAATTAACTTATTCTTTTTAAACCTCAGTTTCTTCATCTGTAAAATGAGGAGGTTGAATTAGATGAACTTTAACATCCTTTCAAGGATTTAAATCTATAATCCTATGATAATAGCATCTTTTGGCCATTTGAGGAAAATGATCCCCAGACTATTTATGGGACTTGCCTCAGGCAAATACATAGTGACCTTGTGACCCCAAGTACACACAAACACTTTCTAATATGATCCAAAGCTAGTTGTTAAGGTGGTGTCTGAAGTATAGCTAAGTATTTAAAATCAATTTAGTTAATCTTAATTAATGACTACCATGTCCAAGAAGTTAATTTAGTCTCTGAAAATGCCAAGGCAAAATAGAAAATGGCACCTTGCTTTCAAGAAATGTGCATTCTTTTAAAGAAATACAACATTCATGCACATAAATGGAATAGAAACAGAAGAGCCATTGAAAAGAGAGACAGACAGAGATAGAGAAACAGAGGGGGAAAAAAGAAAGACACACACACATACACACACACACACACATACACACACACACACACACACACACACATACACATACACACATGAAAAGAGAGAGAACACTGAAAATATCAAGGAAGGATACCTGGAGGAAGTGGTACTTGAATGGAACTTTGCAGGAATATAAGGATTCTGGGAAATATAAATGAAAAAAGATTGTACTTCAAGCTTGAAAGCACTGAGACAGGAGATGGAATATGGAGGTTAGGCTACATCAAATGGACCAGAGCATGAAGGGCAGGAATGTGAAATGGGAGCATTTTTAATGACTGAAGTAAACATCTCTGATTGTTTGTTGATTTCTGTTGAAAAGGTAGCTCCCAAGACTCATTGCCCTCCAGTAAATTGAAGTGGTGGTCCCAGATAAATACAGCCTAACAAAACTGCTTTCTCTCATCCTTTTAAAATGCAAAGGGCATTTCTGTCCCTGCACTTTATTTCTGTTCTGTGAGAACCAGGTCTAACCTTGCTGTTGTGAAGGGGCTTTGTTCATCGATCACCTCCTTCAAGCAATCTCACATCCGACATAAACAAGGCAATCCCATTACCTTGTGGGAGACAGGTCTGGAATTATATTTAGGAGGCAAAGAAATCTGCTGTTTTCTCTGTGGGAAAGACTAAAATTCTTCTGAGACTCTGAGCTGGGTTTTTCTTTGTAATCATAGCAATCTAATTATATTCTCTTCATAAAGCAGACTTGTTGAAATCACTTGCCCTAATTAATTGGTACTTTTATATGCACTGCACTTTTAGGGGTGGGTAGGAATGGGGAGGGAGACTATGCTAAGAGGCAAAGTAAGGAATACAAAATTGGGAAGCTTGGATGTTGCCAGTTGACCTATGCAACATTTTGTTCTTCATTGATTGAGATAGCATTTGTTAAGCACCTACTATGTGTTATGTACTAGGAATACTTATACAAAAGACAGGAGCTTGCAAAGAGATTATATTATTAAAAGAAGGACATTACTAGTTAGTGGTGAGGTCTTGGTTTACTAGGTGAGATTTACAGAGAGAGCCTGAAATACTTATGTAATATGATTTTGAGGTTCCCTGATCTTGGAGCAATGTCAATAACTCTAAATCTTCTAGTTTTGGGAGTCTGTGTCAGGAAACTCCCATGCCCAATCTGTCTAATTCTGAATAGACTATTTCTCAGTGCATTGCTGACTGATGATGTGGTCCAAGGGTTCTCAAACTATGGCCCTTGTGCCAGATGCAGCCACTGAGGACATTTATGGGGCCACCAGGCTATAGCAAATGGACTTGATGAGGGTTGGGGTCCCTTTAAGATTCCTTTCTAATTGCCCAACCCATGACTGACCTTGATTCACAAATCCTGGTCAAAGGCCCCCTTTGAATATCTGGGCCCAGACCCCACCCTCAGCTCAGCTTCCCCCAGCCCTCACCTGATCTGAGCTAACTGAAAAGCCCCCCGAAAATTTAGGAGTACTGCCCATCATCTTTTGGATTTAGGAGTACTGCCCATCCCTCATTGCAGGAGCCCTCCCAGCCAACACATGGTATCCTTCTAGCCATGTAAGGGTCCCTGCCTGCCAGTGGCCACCTTTGGCCCTGGCGTCTTTCTAACTGAGCTTTACTTCCAGATTTCTACAATAAACCTTTTATTTATCAATCTAGGTTTTCGGGCCTGTAAATTCATTTTACAAGGGACACTGCGCCTCATGGGATTATCTATGTGCCGAGAAATGGGGTTCCCCCTTTCCTTTCCTTCATTAGACTGAGGGGTGGAGATATAATGCCAGTGAAACTGAGTCAAGATAGAGATTAGAGAGTTTTTAATATTTTATTAATTGGAGAGTTTAATTGACTGGACAGGACTCTTGTCTCAAAGTATCCAGTAATGAATGGGGGAATGATAAACACTTTTATAGTTTTTCAAACAAAGAAAAGAAGAAGAGCAGGAAAAGTTAGAACCCATTTGGTTTTTTGGCAGGATGGGGAAAGCAATAAATTCTTACAAAAAGCTAGAGTCAGGAAATTCAAATAAATAGAAGTAAAATGTCAGGGAAGTATCCAAGATAGTCTTATCTTTTGGAATATTTTAGAGGGGCAGTGTCATAAATTTTGGGGGGCAGAAGGAGCTAGGAGTTAGAAAGTCTGATCTGCTCCTCATCTCCCATTGACAATTTATAACCTTAGAGCAAATGGTCCTCAGTCTTAATGAACCAAGGGGGGGGGGGGTTACTACTTAAGGGACTGAGGCAGAACACTTAAGGAAACTGAGATAGAACAATTCAGGGAAACTCAGTCAGGACAATAAGGGAAACTAGTGCAGGGAAACTGAGATAGAACAGCTCAAGAAAACTGTGGCATAACAGAGACAGAGTGTGAGTTTTTGTTTTTGTTTTTACTCTAGTCCGGCCCTCCAACAATCTGAGGGACAGTGAACTAGCCCCCTATTTAAAAAGTTTGAGGGCCACTGACAGTGATAATCAAATTTCAGATACCACCCTCAATTCATCAGGAGATTATTCCCTAGCTCTTCCCTTGAGCTATGGAATTAGCATATCTATGGTAGAAGCTGGATAAAATGACTCTCCTTGGTTCTGTTTCTTTACTGGATTCCCTTAAAATTCAGTTTGCTTTGTAATGGTGTGCCATTCTTTTCTTTTTTTTTTTCTTTTATTTATTTATAATTTTTTTGACAGTATATATGCATGAGTAAATTTTTTTAAACATTATCCCTTGTATTCATTTTCCCAAATTGTCCCCTCCCTCCCTCTCCTCCTTCCCCTTGATGACAGGCAATCCCATACATTTTACATATGTTACAGTATAACCTAGATACAATATATGTGTGTAAATACCATTTTCTTGTTGCACATTAAGTATTAGATTCCGAAGATGTAAGTAACCTGGGTAGATAGACAATAGTGCTAACAGTTTACATTCAATTCCCAGTGTTCCTTCTCTGGGTGTAGTTGTTACTGTCCATCATTGATCAACTGGAAATGAGTTGGATCTTCTTTATGTTGAAGATATCCACTTCCATCAGAATACATCTTCATACAACATTGAAGTGTACAGTGATCTTCTGGTTCTATTCATTTCACTCAGCATCAGTTGATGTAAGTCTCTCCAAGTCTCTCTGTATTCATCCTGCTGGTCATTTCTTACAGAGCAATAATATTCCATAACCTTCATATACCATAATTTACCCAACCGTTCTCCAATTGATGGACATCCATTCATCTTCCAATTTCTAGCCACTACGAAAAGAGCTGCCACAAACATTTTGTGTGCCATTATTTTCAATAAAACTTTGTCCCTTGACTAGGAGATGGATTCAAGCCTGCAAATTCTTTTGAGACACTTCGTGGCACAGGTCTGAGGAACTTTTGGGGTCCCCCCTCCAGAATCTCAACAATACCAATAAAATTATTCCCAGAGGCAAGCATGGATAAACTGATAGGGATCAGTTTAATCTTATAGTCTCATTCTTCCATGGAGGTCATGGGTAACCCCTACTTTACAATGTTCAGAGAGAAATCCAAGTTATGTAAAATTCCTGAAATTAAATTTCTTCTATAAATCCATGTCTCATGTCCATGGCTCATGCCATCTTTGCTAAATTTCTTTTGAGTCAGTACTACACGGCATTTTGCCTTGTGGTGTCTTTCTTCTCACTCATCCCTTGTATGTCATGGTGTTTTTCCTCTCATCCCCCACTGTGCCTCATGGTGTCTTTCTCCTTATAGCTAACTAACTCTTTCAGGGTGCTAAACTCTTCCATGGATTTAGCCTGTCAGTTAAAGGCATACTCCCACATCACTGTGTATTCCCTTTTTCCTGGTTAATTGTGAGTTCCACTAGGGAATCTGTCTTTTCCACTGTTAATTGTTAATCCTCTTTTGCTTTCTAATTATATGCTCACCTATCTCTGTTTTATATTTACCATTCCTGGTGTCTCTTGTATCTCGTTATTTTGTCTGTAACCTCTTATCCTAAAAAAACCTACCCTTTGCAAAAGAGAATGGCCTTTGGGTGAGATGGGTATTGCAAATGTTGCTATTACCATTTTATAGATGAAGAAACTGAGGCTCAATGAGGTTAAGTAATGTAAATGAAGAATTGGAACTCAGGCTCCTAATTGGAAGCCCATGATGCTTTCTAGAGTATCACTACCCATTCCCTTGGTCTTTCCCCACCATGTTGCCAAGGTCCTGAATTTAAATTGTGTTAACCCCTAGAATGATTATGCCTGAGTTTTTATTCTTTCAGTCTGGAAGAGAGGAAAGATAATGTAAACCTTTTGAGGGAAGATATTAATTGGTTAATGGCAGGAATAGGAGAAGAAGGGATGTTTGTTGTATATCTGGGATCTTTTCTATCTAAGGTAAGAGTGCATGGGGGATTGGAAGGAATCTAGAATTCTTTTTTGGAAAAGGTTGGTTTATCTTCTCTTTGAGACCACAGACTTCTCTCATGAATCCACATCATCATATTAGCTTATTCTTTTGAGGGGGGGAGGCATTAGAAGGAAGAATGTCTGAGGGTCAAAAGGAAATGAAAAAGCATATATATATATATATATATACATATATATATATATATATATATATATATATATATATATATATATATATATATATATATATATATATAGTGCCTACTACATGCCCATCACTGTTAAGTGCTTTACAAATATTATCTCAGTTGATCTTCACAATAACTTTGGGAGATAGGTGCTGTTACAATGCCCATTTTACAGTTGAGTAAAGTGAGGTAAAAAGAGGTTCAATGACTTAACTATATTTACA
The DNA here is from genome assembly GCF_048593235.1 of Sminthopsis crassicaudata. Classification (NCBI taxonomy): domain Eukaryota; kingdom Metazoa; phylum Chordata; class Mammalia; order Dasyuromorphia; family Dasyuridae; genus Sminthopsis; species Sminthopsis crassicaudata. The sequence continues at coordinate 427,994,541 of NC_133618.1, read as the reverse complement.
CAGTTTTTGAGGCTAGATTTGACCTCTAGGCTCAGAATACCATCCTCTGTGCCATCTAGCTGCCTAAGTATAAGAAGGGAGATGAGAAAAGGACTCATGTTCTTAGGCTGGAATATAGAATGTATTAATAAGAGCAATGTACAATATGACAATAAAGGTAGTTTAGGATCGTATTGTGAAGGACATTAAACTCCAGGTAAAGAGGATTGTATTTTATCCTAAAGACAATAGGGAGTCATTGATGCATTTTGAGCAGGATAATGACAAACTTCCAAATTAGATTAATTTGATAGTTATATGAAGGTAAGTTGAAGAAGAGAGATGAAAGACATGTATCTTAATTAAGTTGCTATTACAATGACAAGAAAGGCTGTTTAAAATGGCTACATAAGTAGGAACAGATGTAAGAGATACCACAGAAGTAGAATTGATAGGGATAGTAGAAAATTCACAATAGAGACGAGTGAGGAGATAAGGATGATCTACAATTAAACAATGTTGTTAATTACTAATATATATTTCATGAAAGCTATTTTTGATGAAGAAATGGGAAAGTATGAAGATGCTTGATACCTAAAACCACTCATATTAAACACTATTTGATAACTGACTGAAAAAGCCACAGGATGAGGTAGAGAAGGAGAAGAACAGCCCTAGGGATGGAAAAAAAGATGCATAAAAAGGAAACAAAGGTTGGCTCCTTCCCAGAATGCTTTGTCCAAAAGCCATGCTTATAGCATTTATCCAAATGAGCTATGCTATACTGTTTCCTAGTTTGGGACTTAATGGATAGTGGATAGTGTTAGCAGCCATTGGTCAGACTGTCCATGTAATGCAACATAAGGATCATAAAGGTAGATTTGAGTCTGAGAGAGCTGAGAATGAACTCTGACTCTGTCTGACTCTATTATCTCTGTGGCCTTAGATAAGTCAATCCATCTCTCTGATAAAGGAAAGATACTGTTTTCCACCAACTTCAATGAACCATTGAAAATGCTTTGTATGTCTTAAATTGTATAATTATAGGTCGTGTTATTATTATTGGATTATCATTACCATTATTTCACTCTATTAAAAAAGGAAATAAAACAAAACAACAAAGAGATTATTTTCTATCACCTGGTGGCTTCTTTCTTTTAGAAATAGCTTTATTTACAAAGATGGATTACTAGGGAGTATGAATTAAGAGCTTGGGAAAATCACTGATAAATTTATTTTTGTGTAATTGATAGTTTAATGTGACCAGTGGGCAATTTATCCTTAGAAAACCCTTCTTTCATACAATAGAAAGAATGGGTCAAAAGAGCACTAAGATCTATCAGAAGATCAGGATTTCACTTCCATCAAACAAATTATTAAGTGCAACTCAAAGGGCTGCTATTGAGATTGAAGTTGTATACCCTGGTCAATTTAGTGTTTAATGTTTCAAACAGTGAAAGTATTAGAAAAATCCTGGATTGTGTCAGGTCACTGGAGTTTTAGTTTCAATTCAATCACTCACTAGTTCAGTGTGTATACTAAGTCCATTTCATATAATGTATCTTGAAAAAATCCTTTCCTTTCTCTGAGCCTCAGTTCCCTTCCTCTATAATATAAATGGATTGGACTAAGTTCTCTTTGAATACTAAAATTCTTAGATTCTATTATTACTTAGGGAAGGAGTTGTGTGAGGCAGACTTTGAAGAAAGGATAGGAATTCAATAGAAAAAAGTGGAGAAATGGCAATATTATAAGAAATGGCAAAATATAATTTATTCAGGTACAATTTATTCAGGAAACAAGGTAAATGGCTGCAACATTCACTATCAGAGAAGAGAATGAGATATTGTTGGAAAGGCAAAGAGGCAAAAGATAGTGCTGGTCCTTTGAATGCTTAATGATTTGATACTTCCCTCAAAGGATAAAATTTTAGAGCAGAGGAGAACAGTGCCCATTTCTATGCACAATTAAAATTATTCAGACATTGATAAGAAAGATTGAAGTGGGAGAGCATATAGAAGCAAGAGGAGTCACTTAATCCCATTTGGCTCTTGTTAAATGAATAGTACATACAAGGCATGATTCTAGATGAGTTGATAGACTAATGCATTAGTTCAGTAAGGTAACAAATTCTTATTAATGCATTTCCTATCTGAGCAAATCACAAACTAAAACTTCTACTGGTACAGTAATAAAAATATTTTAAACTATAAATTTCAGCTTCCAAAATGAGGCATAGCAATTTGATTCTTCCATCTAAGCCAAGCCATCTTCTCATTCAACAAAGTGGTGTTGATCATGCTATTAATGAGTAATTAAGATCTATTCTTAAAATGGCCACAATAACAAATAATGTAATTGTTATTTCTTAAGTCACATTGAATGAGTTTATTTGATTGTATTTGATTTGTAATTATTAATCTGGACACTTTTATTTCAAAATTCCCCAAGGGGAAGAGAGTAGGGAACTTTGAATATTAAAAATTTTATATCACTCAGTTAATTTTCTACAAATTGTCTAATTTTCTTTCTTTATAAAAGCTGTTAAATGTGTGAGAGTCTCTATATCTAATTGCCCTCCCCTTGTTCCCTCAGCTCATCAAACTCAGACAATTAAAGGAGGGGAACCCAAGGGCTGTATTTTTTAAGGAAACAAAGAGATTTAATTCATTTCTACCTCAGAAGACAAAGGGAGTCTATTTTCTATAATGCATCAGACAAGATAAGCTATAACTGAGCCTTAAGATTCTCTTCTTTCCATAGCTAGTATTTCTACACCAGTTATATGATTCACAGGACTAAACAGATGACACAAAGATGGCTAGGTATACACAGCCAAGCCAGGCCACAATATTCCATCTATTCTGGGTCTAAGTCTTTTATTATTTATAAGGAAAATATGAATAGCATCAGGATGAGAATAGAACCTGGGTCTGTGAATGGTATAAGCATCTCCACAATGAATACATTCCCTCTACTGGTACAGGTGGACAACTTTTTTTTTACAATTTACAGTTGTAAAGAATTATCTAACATTCAGGGCTCACAGGATTTGCCGGCAGTCACACAGTCAAGATAGTGTCAGAATTGAGACTTGAATGCCAATCTTCCTGACTATAAGGACAGTTCTCCATTTACTATTTCAGACTATATATTTTATGTTTTTCAGTTCTTTCACTTGCATACTATTGTTGATGCCCTATTTGGTAATTTCTTGGCATAGATAATGGAATGGTTTGCCATTTCCTTCTTTTGCTCATTTGAGGAAACTGAGGCAAATAGGGTCAAGTGTCCAAGGTCACATAGTGCCTGAAGCCAGGTCGAACTCAGGAAGATGACTTTTCCTTATTCTAAACTCAGTGCTCTATTCCCTGTTACACCCAGATACCTTTGTATTATGAGCCATGTGCAAAAAAACTACTACAAGTTATATATTGTGTCTCATAAAAAAACACCATATGTTTGATCAGTTTTGCCCTTAATGATTGGGAAATCATTTAGAACTTGGATTCTTGCCTGGATCATGAATCTGGATCCACAAATTCTCTCTCTCTCTCTCTCTCTCTCTGGTTCTCTGTCTCTTTCTCTCTCTCTCTCTCTCTCTCTCTCTCTCTCTCTCTCTCTCTCTCTCTCTCTCTGGCTCTCTGTCTCTTTCTCTCTCTCTCTCTCTCTCTCTCTCTCTCTCTCTCTCTCTCTCTCTCTCTCTGTCTCTCTCTCTGTCTCTCTCTCTCTGTCTCTCTCTCTGTCTCTCTCCTCTCTCTCTCTCTCTCTCTCTCTCTCTCTCTCTCTCTCTGTCTCTCTCTCTCTTTCATATAAAATATGTGTGTATATGAATGTGTATCAAAGACTATAATTCAATGTAATTGGTTTCCTTTATAATCCTATGCATTTTATTTTAGGCATTTAGAGTAGCATTATTCGGAGAAGTCCATAGGCTTCAACAGAGTGCAAAGGAATCTATGATACACAACAAAAAGCTAAAAATTCTAATTCAACACTTCTTTAAAGTAAGGTGGTCAGAAATATAAATTTTGGTTACTTTTCAACTTATGACAAAAAGAGTAAACCCAGTAACTAAGTGATCCACTAGAAGGACCAATAATCATAGAATTAAATACAAGGAGAATATTGCTAACCAATTTGAGCATTATTCTCCCTTTGAGACAAATAGGCAGTCTTATTAGCACCTTATAGAGAAGAAAACCTTGCTTGGTTTTCAATAACTGATGTTCAATATTTTCATGAAGAATGGCTACCTGGGATGCAGGTAGATAGAATATTGTCACAGGAGATAGCCCTTTCCAACAGTATATAAAAGAGCAACAAACCACTCCTAATATCATTTCAATCTTTTCTTATTTTCCTTTTGTTTCATTGCTTCCAGAGTGCTAAGATAAGGGGTAGAGGAGAAGGTAGAAAGAATAGATTTTTCTCTTTCCCCTCTCCTTTCTCCCTGGAGAAATGCATCATGATGTGTTGGAAACACATTGCAAAAGTAAACATGCAATTAGATGTGTCCAAAAGGGATATGCCTAAGAATAAACTTTCCTAGCCCCAGAAATGACAATATCTGAATCACTGAAAGATTTCTCACAAAATCACCAGCAGAAGTAAAGATGTCCATTCATTCTAGGAGAATAGTGCTTCTGGTAGTAGAGGGAGGATTTTAAGTCCCCAAGCAGTTTCTAGATTCCAGAATCTAAGATTCTAGAATCCAGGATCTTCCAGAACAATTTTCTAAGTTTTTTATGGGAAATCTCAAGACTGAGACCTTTTAAGTTTTCAAGAGAATATTTTAGGCACTTGATTTTTCAAAGAAAGAGTGATACCTAGATTTTCCTGAAAAGCATCCAGCCTTAAAGAAAAACCAGGTCTTACTATGGAGCTGAAGATGGATTAAGGAAGTACTGGTGAGTTAGAATTGATCTGAGAGCTTATTGTTAAATTTTTCAGTGTGAGCATTTACACTTCAGAAATTGGCAAAGATTATAAATCAGGGCTTGATTTGTTGTTTTGTTGATGTCTAAATTTAAGATGGAAAAATATTAATAATACAAATTAACTTGAAAATTTTTCTATGGATACATTTGGCAGGGACAGAGAAGGGAGGGGACCAGTTGTTAAACATCTACCAGAATACTACTGGTAAAAAAAAAAAATGAAAGGTATATTATGAAATGCATACAGTGCACAAAACTCTAGGCTAGTAGTCAGAAAAACTCATTCCTGAGTTCAAATGTGGTGTCAGAAACTTATTTGCCTTAGTTTTCTCATCTGTAAAACGTACTGAAGATGGAAATGGCAAATCACTCCAATATCTCTGCCAAAAACAAAACAAAACAAAACAAAAAACAAAAATCAATCAAACAAACAAAAAACCCAAATGGGATCATGAAGAGTTGGACACAATTAAAACTATTGAATAACATAATGTTTAAATAAGAATGTAGAAAGGCAGTTAGGTGGCCCAGTGGATAAAGTATCAGCCCTGAAGTCAGGAGGACCTGAGTTCAAATGTGGTCTCAGACACTTAACACTTCCTAGCTGTGTGACCCTAGGCAAGCTACTTAATCTCAATTGCCTTAGCAAAAAAAAAAAAAAATGTAGAGAGAAAAGAGAAATAGACATTGATAGACATTGATACACACATACATAATTACAGCAAGTTGGTCATATTTTATGAAAAAGACTCAGAAGTCTAGAGGGAATTTCACCAAAGACTGGTTAACGTGAATCTTGCTGGAATTATATTAGGATCTCATAGAAATGAGAAACTTATCAAAATGTTGCATGTTAATAACAATCCAAAGTCTGATTCCTTAATAAGAGAAACTTATGGGTTACTTAATCTATTTATGCATCTTTTGAAGTTGATTCCAGGGTCTCCACTAATCTTTTCTATCTTCTTCATTTTCTATGCCATGAAATAAATACTCTTCCATACTTAATCTTGATTTATTATCTTTAATGTTCATCCTTTTCATTGCCTTTTAAGAAAGCTTAGATATAAGCTTTATATTATACCTAATAAATATTTGGAGATTTTCCTGGAGTAACTATACAAGTGAAGGTAAAGAATCAAAAGAAGGAGTATGACTCAAGATAAGACTCAGGAGCCATTGAGAAAGGGAGAGTCTTAGGAAATTTGAGATCTTAATTTCAATCTAAGATTTCAAATCTCCTTTGGAGTTCCACATGTCTTTGAGATTCATTCCTATTTGTTGGTCTGTACCTGTAAATGACTTAGCTTCACACAGGATGAATTCAGCTATTAATTTTGAGTTTCCCTATACAATCACTCTTCAATCTCCATTTCCCTGGTATAAACAGATAGAATGAGATAATGGAATTTTCACAGGTTCCTAAAGGCTACCTTCCCTGTCAGCTGTTGATTTCCATAGCAATATCCCATTTTATATTCAGAGTCAATGTTTGCTGAGGCAAACCCCATCCTAGTTGCTTTCACTCCTGTTCTCTCATCCTTATTCAGTTGGCACTACTACCCTACTCTACCTTTCTCCAGTCTGTCTTCTTGCTTCCTTGCTATTTCTTGGATCCTCTGAAACCCCCTCTGAGCTTACCCCATTGAACATTTACTCTATCTCCTTCGTCTTCTGTCCCCTTGCTGCCAAATATATCAAGATCCCCCACATCATTAAAAAAAAGTCCATTGTTCTGATATTATACATCATTCAAGATATCCTCCAAAATCCTAGAATCGCCTATACTAGATCAATTTCCTTACCATCTATTTATTTCCCCATTCTGTTGGATTTTGTTTCTGACTATACCACTCAATTAAAACTGTTGGTTCACTCAAGAGTTACCAATAACCTTTTTGATTGCTAAATTCGATGATCCTTTTGTTATGAGATGGCAGCCACCTGCCAGTGGCTGCTGGGGGTCTAACTCAAACCTGTGGAATGGATCTCTTCATGTGAAAGGATGATGATGATACAAGGAGACTGAGAGACAGTTGTGTTCTCTGACCTCTCTCCTCTTCCCTCTTGCCTCCAATTTATTTCATTCCCAATCCACAAACAACATCTGCAAAGGCTGCTTTGTAACTCCTTCAAGTGTTATGATTCACAGATATGGAGGCTCTTGGAGAATTGACCTGCCCCTTCCTAGGCATGGTCCTTAACATCCTTTATTATCCTTTAAACTATCTGGCATTTCTGTAGATTCTTCAGATAATACAGACATTGCTAAACCTCTACTTCTCCTATAGAGTCATTCCTCTCTTGGCTTTTGTGTCAACACTGGCCACCCTCTTCTCCTTAATATTCTCTCTTGTCTCTAGCTTTTTACATTATTATTTCCTGTTTCTCATTCTACCTGTCTGACCACTCCACTATCTTCTTTGTTTGCTCTTCATCCAAGTCACATCTGCTAACTCCTAAAGATCTGTCCATGGTCTTCTCCTTTTCTTCTATATGTTTCACTTGGCTATCTCATCAGCTCCTATCATGTCAAACATCATCTTTTTGTGGATTACTCAGTTCTATTTGTCCAGACAAACCTCTAGCCTCAAATCTCCAATTTTTTGTTAGACATCTCAAATTGGCTGTGCTGTAGATATCTTAAACTCAACACATCCAAAGTGATCTCATTATTAATCCCTACTAAACTCCCCTATTATTGTCAAGGATATCACCATCTTTCCAGTCCTCTAGACTCACTTGTCTTATCCTTGACTCTACTTTCTTTCTGTTTCAAACCATTAATCTAATCAGTTCTCAGATTCTTCTATTTCTACCTCTGTGACATCTCTTGTATGTGTCTCCTTCTGACATTATCCCCCCCTCCGCAAAAGACCCTCATCAACTCATAGCTAAACTATTGTAAAAAAGACTGCTGATTGGTCTCCTAACCTCCAACTTCTCTTCACTCCATTCAATTCATTCTCTACTACTCAGCAATAAAAGGACAGGTCTGACTAATCAAACCAAACTACTTATTCCATAAACTCTGCTGGTTCTCCATTACTTCCAGGATCAAGTAGAAAATCCTCTGACCTTTAGAACTCTTCATAACCTAGTCTTTTTCTATCTTTCCAATCTTCCTATACCTCACTTCCCTCAAACTATTCTGTAATCTAGTGATACTTGCTTTGCTGTTCCTCCCAGATGATACTCTTATCTTTCAACTTCAGCATTTTCACTGGATTTTGCCTATTCCTGCAACATTTTCCCTTCTTACCTCTGCCTCCTAGTTTCCTTGTATCCCTTCAAGTATTAGCTTCAGTTCCTTCTGGAAGAAGTCTTCCTCATTCCTTCTTACTACTCTTAATTTATCCTGTATTTATCTTGTTTGTATATAATTGTTTTCTTCTTGTTTCCCTCATCAAACTATGAACTCTTTGAGGTTTTGCTTTTGCCTTCCTTTGTATCCCCAGCACTTAATATAGTACCAGGCACATAGTTGGTACTCAACTTGTTGACTGATTGCTCTCTTTTGGTTTTCTCTTCCCTCCTTGACTATTCTTTTTGTCCCTCTTTAGCTAGAGGAACATTGTCTTCCTACTCATTAAGCATAGATAGAATTCCAGAATGTACCCTCCTTTTTCTCACTCTATACTCTTTCCCATATTAATTTTATAATCATGCTCATGCAGATGACTTTCCAACTTTGTATATTATCCTGCCCTAGTCTCTTTTCTGAATTCTGTCACTTCAATCAGTATCTCAAATTTAAAATATGCAAAGTGGGGGCTCTTTAATTCCTTTATAAATCCACCAAATAGTTCTGTTTCTGATGAGTATACAAATATCTTCCAAAGTACTAAAGCTGACAGTTTCAGTCATTCTTGACTCATTTCTCTTTCTACTTCTTCTCATTTCTATATCATTGTCAAATCTTATCAGTTCCACTTCCACTATATCTTTTCTATACTTTCCCTTCTCCCCATTGAAATAGCTACTTCTCTAAATCAGATCTTTATTGTCTTTCACTTGGACTTCTGAAATAATCATCTAATTGGGCTCCCTCCTTCCAGTTTCTCCCCTTTCCAATCTATCCTCAACCTATCCAGAATAGAGGTCTCACATTATAATCAAAACAAATTAAAGAAACAAACAAAAATAGTCACAAAATAAAAAACAATCTTTAATGGTTCCCTTTTGTTTTTCAGATAAAGTACAAATTCCTCAGCTTAGAAGAATGTATATCTCTTCATTATCTGGTACCCATATTTTTTCCTCAATGATAACTTCCTACTCCCTTTCAAGCAATGTTATCTAGCTAATTTGAGCAATTAGTGGTTTCCTGAACTCAGCCTTCCATTTCTCATCTCACTTCCTAGAGATAGGCCAATGAAATCCATTATAAAGAGACATTTATGAAAAGCTCATTATGTGGAAAAAACCATATGAGATTATAAGACTAATGTGTAAAACCTTTCTAAGAGTTCTTATCTTCAGGGTTCAATTTTGGTCTCACCTCCTATGTAAATCTTTATTTCCTTCATTTGTTATTTTCTGCCATTTATTGTCCTTCATTTTCTCTTCAGAAATCATATCACATTACACACACATACACACACACTTTTTTTCTGATTTTTTTCTGTCCCATGTTTTTTTTCTTTTTGCTCTGATTTTTTTCTCTCAATATAATTCATAAAGTAAAGCAATGTGTATTAAAATGAATAACTTTATATATAAAAAGAAAATCTCACAAGCAGAGGAACTATCTCCAATACAACCCTGACTGTAGCGATTTCTGCTTTCCCACTGATAAAACTATGATTGATGTAGTCTTCTGAGGAGTGAAAGTTAGTAGGGATTAGAGAAGCTTATACTGAAAAAGTTGGGATATGATGTGAGTATAATGGAAAAATTACCTCACAAACTCTTGATTCAAGAGTTCTGAGTTCTAACATTCCAACTTTGTCTTTTGCTTATCAGATCCATTTAACCTGAACTAGTTCCTTCTCCAGATTTTCAGGAAATATTAACTCCATCTTACTGGCCATTTAAGTCATTTTACATCTCTGTACTTCAGATTGCTTCTTGTATAATTGGTATAATGCCCATTTCACATTGTTAGTAGAGGGAAAGCAATTTTAGCACGCCTTAAAGCATTGTAAAAACATTAAATATTATTCTTGTTAATGATTATGATCATTCTAACAGTTATGCTTCCTGGTGATTGAATATGCAGGAGGTAGCATTTCAATCTAACATTGCTGTTTCTTTCCTACTGATAAAGAGATAAGTTCTCAGCAGTAATATCTATCATATTTGATGACACTTGAGAATTCCATCAGCTAGAACTTAGCACAGTGTGTTGTGCATTATAAGTGCTTAACAAGTGCTTCATTCATTCATTCTTCACTTATTAATGCATGCATTCATTCACATGTTAGATAATCCTTAAGGTTACTTTCAGTTCTGGCACTCTTCAAGTCCTTAATACTGTTTATTAGCACATTTTAATATAACATCATCAGCCACAAAATGGGGCCCAAGGAGATTTTCCAATTTCATGTCTTTAAGGATTATTCATATATTTTATTTTTTATACACTGCTAATCATATTCATCTTTCTTTTGCCCCCAGAGATCTATCCATCCTCTTTTCATTTTTTTCTTCTATTTCTTATATTTGTCTTTTATGACTACTTCCAAGAATCCTCTTTGGGCTTGAGACCAATTCATGTCACGTTTTACTTCTGTGGACATTTTGTGAAATTTCTTCTGTGGACATTTTGTCCTCATTTGAGTTGGTGTTTTAGTCTTCCTAGTCACCATAGGAGTTTTCTATGATCAAAATTCTCTTCTTTTTCTTGCTCATTGTCTTTCCTTTTCTTTTGTTATTTCCTCCTTTTTTTTTTTTTTTTTTTTTTTTTTTTTTTTTACTTTTAAGGTGGAATTCTGCTCCTGGTGTAAAGGGAGTACTGTCCCAAGCTTCTGCCTCTGAGCCTTGATTTTGAGCACAGGGGACCCTTGTATTTGCAATGGGGAACTTAGTTGCTCTTTTCAGCAAACAGCTTGGTTTCCTTGAGTTTGCCTTCTAAGCTATAGCCGAGGCTGCTCTACTGATTTGCTCCTCTACCGAGCCCCGGACTGCGAGTTTTAGTTGCTGATTTGCTGTGATTAAGACCCTCTCTCCAACTTCCCAGACTCTGTCTGAGCTGGGCTGAACATCTTTTTCACCCCAGTGAGACTAACCTTTCTTGAAGTCCTTCCAATCCATTTTGAGCTGTAGAGTGGTTTAGTTCAGTCACACTCTGTTCAGAGGCTTGATTTCATGTGATTTTTGAAGAAAACAGAGAACTCAAGTGAACTTTCTGGCTTTATTCCACTATCTTGGCTCTACCCTCCTCCCCCAACTCAGGACCATTCATTAAGAACAGGGGAAAATGATTTAGTAAGACTAACCAACAAACACATCTAAAAGTCTGATATCTATAATGTTACTAGTTTTCCATCAAAAAGCATAAGGCTTTTCCTCAAATCCTTTTTCCCCCCCTGGTTGTCATTATAATTTCATAGCATTTACTTTCTATTTCTTTGTTGTTCTTTCTATTTCTTTCTGTATATTGTTTCCTGGTTTATTACTTTCCAGTACTTCTCTGTATTCATCATTTCTTATAGCACAATATTCCATTATATTGATACACTATAACTTATTTGCCATTCTCCAAATCATTGGACACTGCTTTGTTTCTTTGCCATTACAAAAATGTTGCTATAAATATTTTGGTGTTTATTAAGACTGTTGATACTGACCACTTTAGGGAACATTTCTATCAACTGATTGCAACTGAATCCATAGGTTATAGAGTATGGAAATTTATTTAATTACTTTTTTAATAATTCCAAATTAGTCCAAAATAGTGGGACCAATTCATAGTTTCACTAAAAGTATATTTGTGTGATCTTTATGGGGTCCCTCCCACATTATTATTTGTTGCCTTTGCAAATTTTTTGGGTGTGAAATAAGATTGTTTTAATTTACATTCCTTATTATTAATGTTTTGAGGCCTTCTTTCATATGGTAAATAACAGTTCTCCAAAAATTATCAATAAATTTTCTATGTGAAACTATTTTATTATGTAATGTGAGTCTCCAATCCCCTTTTTACTCCAAATTTCACAACTGAAACATTTGATTGTAACTCAATAAGATGATTCAGACACCTTGGCTAGTCTTCCTCTAACCTCTGCCATTTAGTTGTTGTCCAGAGTCCTATAACCATAGAAGACCAGAGCTGGAAGGATCCTTAGAGATCATCAGCTTATTTAATAGAGAAAAAAAAATGAGGCCTTGAAAGATTACCTTTCCAGGGATTATACCAATAGGTTATAATTTTCAGATTTAATCTCAGAACTTCAATTCAAACTTTAATTCAGTTATATTCTGGTATGTTCCTTTCCAGAGGTTTGTATCAGTAAGCCAGGGCAGACTAAATGGCCCGCCAGAGAAAGGTTACAATTTATCCAGAAAGATAAGGCGTAATTTCCTTATTTTTCCCTTGTGTTCTCCATCTAAGAGATTCAACACTCATTCTAAATATCTAGTCATAAAGACTTGCTTGCTTCACAGAGACATTCACTTGTTAAAAGTCACACAGTCAGTATGTATCCCAAGTTGGATATTTGAACCTTAGTCTTGGTGATGTCAAGGACAGCTCTCTATTTATTAAAAGCAGAAATTTAGACCAGGTGCATTGTCTGAGAAAGTCTCTTCATTGAGAGTTTCCTGCAAAAATAAATCACAGGTCCAGGCCAAAAAATAATAAAAATCTCTTCCCAGATGGAACTCAGAGTATGCTTGTTATCGTCCAGCTTTTTATTTAAGATTCTGTTTTAAAATGTTTCATACTAAACTGCTTTAAATGTTGTGATTCTCAGTTTCACAACCAAAGAGTTTTATTTTAGAAAATTAATGTTTTTTCTTTCACCCTCCATTTTTCTCTCTGTTATAAATGTGTCCTTTCAGCCTCCATTTCTACCACTTCTGTTGCAGCGTCACACAGAAGGGGAAAATGACATATTGTACTTTGCTGGGTTAGCTTCTAGGACAACACTTTCTTTTACCTCTGAATGGTGACCTTGTTGTGGGTGGTTCAAAATGAATATAAGCTTTGAAAAAAGTGAACAAGGCCCAGCTCTGCCTAATTTTTGGCCTTGGTGGCCTCATACATAAAACAGAAAGGGGACATAATTGGTCTAAATGAGCTATATGAGAGTTTCCAGCTGTAAACTTCTATGAGTACTTTAGAGGGATATCTTGATATTCAAATTAGATTTTTAATTTACAAAGTCCCTTCTCCCTTTTTAAACCATAAAATGTTATGTAAATATCAACTATTGTTAAATGTTTTTATTAGTATAGAGCAGGATCTGGGCTCATTCTCCCAATCTGAGTTGTATTGTTAGTTTGATTCCTTAGAGAGTAGCTACAATTTCTTCCTTTAGGGTTCTAGGAATAACGATAAACAACAATGGCATTTCCCTACTTATTGGATCTGTTATCTGAGTTCAAATCTAACCTCAAATACTTTCTGGGCATTAAATATTGTATGCCTCAGTTCCCTTCTTTAAAAAATAGAAATAATAATAGCACCAATCTTTTGGGATGATTAGGAGTATAAAATGAGCTAATATTTGTAAAGTACTTCACAAACATTAAAATACTATAATTTAGTTATTCATAAACCTTCCATATTATTTAACTAATTTGTATATCCCCCATATCAACTAATTAACATCCTACATTTACAAATATGTGTTTATAGAGAAAGTAGAGCAAAGATTAAAGTACAACAAAGAGTCACACTCTCTCTTTTGAACACCAATCTCTGGGGAAAGCTTTAAGTAGCTGCTACAAAATATTCCTCCAACTTATTTAATGAGAGGGGACACTTCATGGCTATGGGAGTCCTGTTCTTCCTTTGTAGGCTCCCATTTATGACTATGGCATAGCAGATGGATGGCAGTCAACTTGTATGATTCCTTACTAGAAGAGGTCAGATAGGTTTTAGCTGCTGAGGCTACTGGCAGACTGCTTCTAATTTCAATTGCTAAACCCCTGGAGATTCCTTTGACCTTTTGAAGGTCGCATTTTCATAACCTGGTCTGTTCTGTTTCCAGATATTCATTTACCTAAGATCAAGAAAGAATAAAAACAAGAGATATAACAAATAGAAGTGCCATGTATTCAGAGCCATGTGATGATCAGTTGGAAGAAAGGGATTGATAGCTCAGAGAAGTTCTTTTTTCCCTCATCCCATAGAGAAGAGAACAAGAATATTTCCTCTCAAGCCTTTTGTATGAACACTTAGGTCCAATTTAGTCTATTAAAAGCTTATTTTCCTCAGCACAAAAAATAGTCAGAGAATATCTATACATGATCTGAAGTGAGGTAAAGACCCTTTCCGAACACATGCCCAAAACAGGTTTCTTGCAATGTGGGTTGAATTTTATACATGCTGTAAAGTAGAGCACCTCTAAAGCAGAGACATCTAATAGGACACATGATGCTGAGTGTAGATTCAACAGGATTAAAATATTATTGGGAAATATTTAACAAAATAAACAAAATTAGAAAATATTTCCATTTTAAAACTAAATCAATATGCAGCAATCATAGATCCTTAAGTATGGTTTAGTGGCCCCCATTTATATTTGAGTTCAACAGTATGACTTTAAAGGGCTTAGATTTGGGTGAATTTCTAAGAACCAGCTAAATTTGGAGAAAGCAATTAAACTATTTGAAGATATTAACACTATACCTCTAGTTGCCCTTAATTCTTTCAACTAATTCCTCTGAGCTGAGATAGCACCATCTTACCTGGCCACTTGTTAGCTGTGTAACCTTGAAATTGCCCTGGCCATACTCCTTTTACTATTGAATAAGGGGGTTGGACCATATAGCTCCTAAATTCCCTTCCAGATTTGTGTCTATCATTTTATCACCCCGGCAAAAGTTAGTAAGGATTTAAAATTAATCTGTGAGGAAAAGGAAATACTGTTTACAATTATGTCTATATTTTGCTTCCCCTTTCTTCTAGTCATCCATGTATCCCTTTACTTCTATTTCTTTTTATTTTCCAAGTTCTTTCTCTTCCTCTCTTTTATTGCCATTTAATCCCCACCCCATACATACATTCATCTTTCTTGACTTCCTATTTTCTTTTAACACACTTTAACTCTCTTCTTGTTCACCTATATATTCTTTCCCTCTCTAGCCTTTTTTTTTCTTATTCCATGTTTTAACCTTTTTTTTCTTGTCCCTTCCCCCAGTCTTCATCCTACTTTCAATTATTTAATATTCTATGAGATTTTATAAATTTTAAGCTTCTCAGAAAAGAAAGAGAAAGAAACATTAATTTATCAGGCTGAGTAAAGAACGCCTTAGGGATATAGAAGAACACTCTGGCAATTAAAAGCGTGAAAATGGCAGATTCGTTAGCTATCTACATTTATTATTAAAACCAGCAGAAACAAGAGCTACTTCTTATTATCTTGCTTCTGTTTGGAGCACAAAAGTGAAGCTCACAGTTTTACTTAGAATCCATCTTCTTCCCCATTGGCAACTGTTATCTCCTTTTTTTTTTTTTTTTTTTTTTTTGCCTCTCTCCTCTTATCCTACCTTCTGTTTATAGAGGGATTCAGTCTGCAGCCTATTTATATCTCATAAGAGGCTAAAAGGTAGGCTACATGGTATAGCCCATGCTTCTTAAACTTTTTTCCCCTTCAGGACTCCTTTTCACCTGAAATATTTTTACATGACTTCTAATATAGATAGATAGATAGATAGATAGATAGATAAATATACACAAATACAAACCAAATATTTACTGATAGATAATAAATCATAATTTTGTGACTTCCCACATTGAGTTATGAAACTCTATATGGGGTTGCAGCCCACAGTTCAAGAAGGTCTGTATTGTGAAAAGAGCAGTGGATCTGGGATAAAACCCTGGGTTCAAGATTCTTTTCTGTTACATACTGTCTATATAACATTAAGGGAGTTACCAAATCTTTTTGTACTTCAGTTTCAGTCTTCTTTGGGTGAGATTATCTTTATTATCTCCTCTTTGGATGAGATTATCTTTATTATCTCCTCTAACTTTAAATTTTGAGACCTGGAATGGAAGACAAAAATCAGGCATTTTTTCTACCGTGCTGTCTCCTCCAACTTTATAAAGCAAAATTCCATTGCAATTTGCATGAATGGCATTAGCCACTAAGGGAATGATGAGTATTGAAAGGAATTTATTCATTTCAACCCAAAAATTACACAGGTCTGAAGGAATTTTCATTGAGGGTGAGAATAGATGGGAAAAAACAGTCTTTTTTCCTGCTATACTGGCTGGGTATATCTTGGGTTTAACATAGAAAAGAGATGAAATATCCCTTAAATGACACACAGGCACATTTATTTTTCAAACTAAAATCAAACTTTCTACTTAGTATTTTGAATTAGACTTACGGATTTCAACTCAATAGAAGAAATATTGATTAATTGCCAAGTCAGTTCAAAAAAGGTTAAGGAAGATAAGAACAGATTTTCTTCTTTTAGAATACTCATTGGAATACATGGATAATCTTGTTATTTCTCTAAATTTATTCCAAAAGCTCTTCTAAAGGTGTGTTTTTTTCCCTCTCTGTGAATTCTCCAATGTCTTCTTGATCTATAGTGAGTATGTTGTCTTCCAGAAGAGGACTTAGTGTACTTGGAAATTTGATCCTAAGTTTATATGCCATCTATTTATTTGTTGGTTCTTAATTTTATGCATATCACATTCACCTCCCTTGGGCTGCTATAATTCTATAGACAAATCTTGTAAAACATAAATAGACATTATTTTGTCTTTCCATAAAAATAAGAGGTTGAATTAATTGACCTTTAAGGCTCTTCCTTTTCAAAATCTATGATTCTAAAGTCATTTGATCTTCATTTTAATAGCTTATGTTTTTTTAAGGGGGTAAGACTGGGGGCAATACATTGTTGTAGTTTTGAATTTTAATAATGATATACGTGAGTGAGTTTTGAACTTGGTGTTGGTGAATTCTTTACACTTGCAGAATTAGATTTTTAAATTAGTGTTTTAAAGAAGTTTTCTTGTAAGATGTCCTGAAATATTATGAATAGCTTTTTTTTCCTCAATATTTTCCAGAGGTGAGATATTACTAAGATTTCTTCTACTTCCTGACCTGTCCTCTAAATGTGTCATTTTTGTGTGCAATATCTTTCACAAAGTGTGTCAGGGAGAATCAGTTACTGAGCTTGGTTTCCTTTTTTACTCATCTCAGATGTCTTGAATTATTCTATCCTCCATTATATTTAAAAAAATTAAGTGTTTCCATTGTTATTCTCTTATACTCTATGGTCATTTTCAAACAGCTGAATTTCAGCAACACTTTTTCACCAATAAGAAAAGCTGGCATATATATAGTTCTTTAAGAATTGGAATGTATTTTACATATGTTATCTCATTTGATCTGTATAACTTGTAAAGAATATCCTATCTTTTTATCCTGTTTCCTGAAGCTGAAAGAGCAAAGGTTCCTATAGGTAGTACTTGAGGTAAAATTTGAACCTCAGTCTTATTCACTACAAGTCTAGAGCACTGTCCAATATGCCACACTGCCTCTTTCTCTCACTATATTTCTTTTTTAAATTATTTTTCATTACTTTTCCTTTTATGGTGATATTTTATATTTCATTTTTATTATTTTTCAATTATATGTAAAAAATGAGCCCTTCTCCTTTCCTTCCCCACCTCATTCTTTGAGAAGGTAAGCAATTTGACATAGATTATAAATGTGAATTCTTACAAAGCATACCCTCATTTTACCTATATAGAAGAAAAAAGACCTCTCCCTCCAAAAAAATCCTAAGAAAAATAAAATTGAAAAAAGTATGTTTTGATATGTATTCAGATTCCTTCAGTTCTTTCTCTGAAAGTGGATAGAATGTTTCACATTGTTTCATAATTATCTTGGATCATTGTATTGCCAAGAATAACTAAGTCATTCAGTTGATCATCATAGAATATTGCTGTTAATATGTACAGGTATCTTCTGGTTTTTTGTTTGTTTGTTTGTTTGTTTGTTTTTTTACTTTGCATTAGTTCATAAAGTTTTCTCAGGTTTTTCTGAAAACCACTTTATTCATTGTTTCTTATAACAAAATAATTTTTTGTTATAATCACATAACACTACTTGTTCAGTCATGCCCTAATTTATGGACCTCCCTTCAATTTCTAATTTTTTGTTACCACAAAAGGGCCACTATTAATAGTTTTGTACTTATGTAACCTTTTCCATTGTTCTTTGATCTTTTTGGAATATATATATAGAAGTGAAATTCCTAGGTTAAAGGGCATGCACAGTTTTATAGCCCTTGGGCATAGTTCCAAATTGCCCTCTAGAATTGGACCACTTCACAATTCCACCAATAGTGTCTTAATATCCTAAGTTTTAACAATGCATAATTTTCTCACATTCCATCCAACATTTACCATTTTTCTTTTCTGTTAGATTAGTTAATCTGATAGTTGTAAAGTTATTTCTCAGAGTCTTCTTTAAATGTGTATTTCTCTCATCAATCATTATTTTAGAATGTTTTTATATGACTATAGATAACTGATTTCTTCTTCTGAAAATTGTCTATTTATAAGTTTCCATTTGTTAATTAGGGAATGAATCATATTCTAATAAAGCTGATTCAATTCTCTATATATTTGAGAAATGCTCTCTTTAGATTCTTTAACTATACTTGCATATTCTTTTAATTCCCCTTGTGATTTCACCCTCCTGTTTTCATTTCTTCCTTTAATTCCTTGAGTAGAGCTATTATCTCTTTAATTGTCTCCTTAAGAATTTCTTGTATCGTTCCTAATGCAATTGTCAGTGTTATTTTAATACATCTCATTTTGGATGATTTTATTTTTGCTTCTCTAGTCTGTTTTTCACCAAAATGGGGAATTTTTTTTCAGTTTCATTATTTGAGTGGTTTATTTTGTGAGGAAGATTTCTAGCAATCTTGCTTCTTTTCACAACTTATATTACTGTTTTTGAGATGTATCCCAAAAATATAGTCATCTTTGCCATCTTTTCATAAATCTCCTTGTTTTACATTATAGGTTCTAGGAACAGAGAAAATCAATTTCTGATATATTCCTAAAATAACAAATAAATTCATCAATTACTTTTGCAAGATTTTGTTAAACAACTACTATGTCTGATTCTCCATACTAAATGTTGGAGGAAAAATACCCACAAAATGACATAATTGATCTCTTCAAGGAGCTAAATGGAGAAGATAAGCAATATGTGATTAAAAAAAGAAAGAAAGAAAAAAAATTAAAATGTAATACTAATTTATGGTTGTGTCAAATGGGTTTTTAAATGACACTCATGTACTTATGTACATAAATATAATCCTACTCATGTACTTATGTACATAAATGCAATCCTAGATAAGTCAAAAACTTTATTATTAATTCATTGATGGTGCCAGTTTAGAATCATATGCTCCATGAACATTCATATCTTGGATTCTTGAAAGTGATGAAAGCCAGAAAACCTGGAAAAATGAAGGACCCACAATCCACTTAAAAGACTTACTCCAGCAACATTATTCCTATTAACTCAGTTTGATTAGTTGGAGCATTTGAAGGTAGACATATGCAAAGTTGGCTAATGATTGCAGTAACTCCATATGTAAGATATAATTCAATTCAATTCAACAAGAATTGAACTTGTCCAGGTTACTCAGCATAGAGAGGAAGTCTTCAGCATCACCAGCCCTAGTGAAGTCAGTGAGAAGCCCCTGTTGTCCTGTAGAGGAAGCTCAAGACAATCCCCCTTCTGCCCTAAGAGCTGACTTCAATCTTTCAAAATGGAAAAAAGAGCTCTAACCTTAGAGAGCTACTATAGAGACAGGGAAGATCATAACACAAATCCAGAAGAAGACAGCAAAGGCAAAAAGTCTTTAGGTGAAGCATCTAAGTGGAATATGAACTTGTCTCCTGTTCAAAAAGATGTCTTGGAATAGTTCAAAAAAGATAATAAAAGAGAGAGAGAAGAAAAATGGGGGAAATGAGAGCTTTGCAGGAGAGCAGAAAGCAGAAAGCAGGAAGCAAAGATATATAGAGAGTAAAGGTTAAAGACTGAAGCAGAATTAATTTTGCTTTAGCTGAAGTAAAAAAAAAAAACAAAAACAATGGTAACAATCCTCATCTCAGATCAAGCAAAAGCAAAAATAAATCTAATTAAAAGATATAATAAGTAAGGAAACTACATCTTGCTAAATGTTACCATAGATGATAAACAAATATATTCTTAATTTCAGATCCCTGGAGGAGAAGTTAAGTGAGATGTAAGAAGAAATAGACAGCAAAATTATTCTAGTTAGGGATCTCAACCTCCGTCTCTCAAAGCTAGATAAATCTAACCACAAAATAAAAAAGAAGTTAAGGAGGTAAGTAGAATTTTAGAAAAATTAGATTTCATAACTTTGGAGAAATTTGAATGGGAATAGAAAGGAATTTACATTTTTTTCTTGGCAGTACATGGTGCTTACACAAAAAATTGACTGTATATTAGGACATAAAAATCTCACAATCAAATGCAGAAAGAATAAATTCATCCTTTTCAGATCATGATGAAAAAAAATATTACATGTAATAAAGAAGTATGGAAAAATGAACCAAAAATTAATTGGAAATTAAATAATCTAATCCTAAAGAATGAGTAGATCAAACAACAAATCATAGAAGCTATCAGTCATTTCATTCAAGAGAGTGACAATAATGAGACAAAATATGTAGACAAAGCAATTCTTAGGAGGAAATTTTTATCTCTAAATGCTTACATGAATAAAATAGAGAAAAAGAAGATTGATGATGTGGGCATGCAATTAAAAAAAGATAGAAAAGAATAAATTAAAACTACCCAATTATATACTAAAAAATCAAAATTCTGAAAATCAAAGAAGAAACTTAAAATTGAAAGTTTAAAAATGAGCTAATAAATAAAAATAAGAGTTAATTTAATGAAAAAAAATCAAAGAAATAATAATATAAGAAATATTATAATAAATAAATAAAACTTTGGCTAATTTGATTCAAAAAAAGGAAAGAAGAAAAACAAATTACAAGATTCAAAAATAAAACAAGTGAATTTCTCATCAGTGAAGAGAAAATTAAAGCAATAATTAGGAGCTATTTTCCCAATTGCATGGCAATAAATCTGATCATCTAAGTCAAATGTTTAAATATTTACAAAAAAAATAAATTGTCAAGAATAATAGATGAGGAAATAAATTACTTGACTAGTTTCATTTTAGAAAAAAAAAATGAACAAGCCATTAATGCACTTTATAGGAAAAAAATCTCCAGAACCAGATAGATGCATAAGTGAATTCCACCAAACAGTTAAAGAATAATTAATTCAATACTATATCAATTATTTGGGGGGGAAAATAAAAGAAGAGGGCAGCTAAGTGATACAGTGGATCAAGCAACAGTGCTGAAGTCAGGAGGACCTGAGTTTAAATCTAGATTCAGACACTTAACACTTCCTAGCTGTGTGACCCTGGGCAAGTCACTTAACCCCAATTGCCTGTGCAAAAGAAAAAAGAAAAAAAAAAAAAAGAAAGAAAAATGGCGGAAGAAGGAGTTCCACCAAATTCCATTAATGACACAGAAATGTTAATGATTCCTAAACCAGAAAGGGCCAAAACAGAAAAAAAGAAAATTATAGTTTAAGAATCAGCTGCACCCAGAGAAGAACACTGGGAAATGAGTGTAAACTGTTTGTATTTTTGTTTTTCTTCCCAGGTTATTTTTACCTTCTGAATCCAATTCTTCCTGTGCAACAAGAAATTCGGTTCTGCACACATATATTGTATCTAGGATATACTATAACACATTTAACATGTATGGGACTGCCTGCCATTTAGGGGACAGGGTGGAGGGAAGGAGGGGAAAATTCGGAATAGAAGGGAATGCAAGGAATAATGTTGTAAATAAATGATGGGAGATGTGGGGGAAATGGAACACTAATATATTATTGATGGAGTTGTGAATGGATCCAACCATTCAGGAGAGTAATTTAGAACTATGCTGCAAAGGCTAGAACACTGCTTACCCTTTGATCCTACAGGGTCTCTATTGGATCTGTATCCCAAAGAGATCATAAAAGAAGAAAAGGACTCATGTTCAAAAATGTTTATAACAACCTTTTTGTAGGGTCAAGGAACTAGAAATTCAGTAGATGCCTTTTAGTTGGAAAATGGTTGTGGTATATGAATATAATGGGATATTATTATTCTATAAGAAATAATGAGCAAGCTGATTTCAAAAAATCCTGGAAAGACTTAAAGAAACTGATGCTAAGTGAAGTGAACAGAACCAAGAAAAGACTGTATATAGTAACAAGAAGATTATGTGATGATCAACTGTAATTAAGTTGGCTCTTTTTAACAATGAGGTAATTCAAACCAGTCGCAATAGACTTGTGGTGGAGAGAGCCATATGCATCGAGAAAGAGGTACTTTCTGGGCACTAAATGTGTTTCACAACATAGTATTTCCACTTTTTTGTTGTTTGCTTGTTTGGTGTTTTTTTTCCCTTTCTCATGTTTTTTTTTTTTTGTTTGTTTGTTTGTTTATTTGTTTGTTTGTTTTTCCCTTTCAATCTAATTTTTTTTCATGCAGTATGACAGATATGTAAATATATTTAAAAGAATTGTACATGTTTAACCTACATTGGATTGCTTGCTATCTTGAGAAGGAAGGGAGAGGAAAAGGGGAAAAGTTTGGAGCAGACAATTTTACAAAGATGAATGCTGAAAACTATCTTTGCATGTATTTGGAAAAATAAACAATTACATTTTTAAAAAAAGAACTAGGTAATAAAGGTTCAGATGATCATGATGATAATTAATATTTACATAGTGCTTTGAGGCTTCTAAAATACTTCTATAAATATTATCTCATCTGATTTTTATAACTTTCCTTAGAGATAGTTATTATTACTATCCTTATTTTATGGTTGAGGAAACTGAGGCAGATAAGTGACTTATCCAGGGTCACATAGCTAGTACGAACTTGAGGCTGGATTTTAACTCAGGTCTTCTTGATTCCAAGTTCAACACTCTATTTGCTTATTTGAATAGGGGTTCCCATTACCTCCATTTAAAGTCTCATAATTTTAGATCAGAAAAGGATCCTACACAATATCTAGTTCAATCCTCACATTTTATAAGTAGGAAACTGAGGCTCTGTGAGATTAAATGATTGTTCCAGGATAATATGGAAAGGAGTCAAACTACAATTCAAACCCACTCTTATAGATGAAGTAAATATTGAAGGAATGCCCATAATTTGGGGAATTAGTGGTGTATAATTGTGATGGAATACTATTTTGTTATAAAAAATGATAAACTAGATATTTTCAGAAAAACCTGGAAAAACTTACATGTATTGGTAAAAAGTGGAAGGGAATAGAACCAGGAGAGCATTGTATATAATGACAATGATAATATAAGATTACCAACTGTAAATTGGCAGCTAGATCCAAGATAACACTGAAGAACTGATGATGAAAAATGATATCTATCTCCAGACAAAAAAAACTAATTACAAAGAAGCAAGAAATTGTATAAAAATTGAAGCATACTTTTTTTTAAACTTTCTTTATTTTTCCTGATTTTTATTTTGGTCTGTGTTTTCTCTTAAAATATGACTAATATAGAAACATGTTTTATATGTCTACTCATGTATATAACCTATATCAGATTATTTGCTTTCTCAATGAGGAAAGTGGTGAGGGAGGCAGAGGAGTTGGAACTCATTTTTTAAATATGAATGTTAAAAAGTGTTTTCATGAGTGATTTGAGGGAAAATAAAATGTTATTTTTTAAATGTGGAAACTGAGGCTAGGAGAATTTAAATGCCTGTGTTGATAGGGAAACTAAATATCTGAGTCCAGATTTAAAACCAAATTTTCTCAACTCTCAAGTTCAGTACTTTTCATTAGACCACAATTACCTCTCCTAAATGATATGTTTCTGCAATGCTTTTGCTTCTTAAAAAAAATACTAGTTGTTTGATCAGTCAAGTAAATCAAAAGGGAGAACAACTACATAATACTCCATATGGTTCTCTTGCTAATTCAGCCTAGAGAGAACTGGCCCTATTATGCAAAATCAACATTAAGATACTTCGTTAGATAGAGAAAGGAGATCAACTCCAATGGGAATCATCATTTTATCTGGAACATTAAGGAAGGAGGAGAAATTTTGGAACACATAGGCTTTGAAAAACAGGATTGATGATAGCCTTTCAGCACACAGCATGAGGAAATTGGGTAGTTAGAGTAAAATTGAAAGGGTATAGGAAAAGAGAGAAGAGTTCCCAAAGGGAAAAGTGTCAAAAATAAACTCTATACCTTTTGTCTTTACCTAAGAAATCTGTGTGCCAATGACCAACTTAAAATATTAATTATATGTTTCTCCCAATTAATTCCTGTCTTTCTCCTGATTAGTAGAGGAGGGGAAGAGTGAAAGAGAAAAAGGAAAAATTGGTAGGACATTGGGGTGGTGGTGGTAAAGGATGAAGTCTGTCTCACTGGGCTAAAAGTGAAATACAATCCAGCTTAGGTTAGAAACCATTAACAAGCTGCCCCCAGGAATTTATCATCAGGCTATGCCATAGCAGCCCAGTGTAGGCTTTGGGAGTGGCTGAATGGATTCTGTGATTATCAAAATCTCAGCCCATAGACTATAAGGGTGGCCGACATCTACTCAGAGGGAAATTACAGAAGACACTTTGTGGCACTGGGTGCAAGACTCTGTTGCATTGCTCATAAAGTAATCTGGGCTGAAGGGCTAAAGGGGTAGGAATATTAGCACACTAGAGTTCATAGACACAGGGGGTCAGGATCCTGGTTAGAGTTCCAGGATAGGAAAGACTGCTTGTGGTTGCTCACAAAACAGAGCATGGGCCAGAGTAGTAGTAATCATATTTCTCCTTAGATCATTCTACCTTTCAAGCACTGAAAATGTATAGACTCCCAGAACTATAAAAAATACCATGAAAAATCTAAAGCTTGGAAGAGTGGCTCCTCTACACCAAAACCAAAGTCCAATTTTACCGTAAAGTTAAAAGTCAAGAAGTGACTAGAAAAAATTTATCAAGCAACAACAATAAAAGGAGCTAGACCATAGTAAGTTACAATGGTCCCAGGGAAAATCAAAATACAAATTGAGATGAAGATAATACACACAATGAAAAATGTGAATTTGTCTCAGACCCCAAAAAAGAACTGATAAAAGAGCTCAAAAGGGATTTTAAAAATCAAATAAGAGAAGTAGAGGAAAAATTGGAGAAAGAAACAAGAGTGATACAACATAATCATGAAAAAAAAAAAAGGTCACTGGTTTGATAAAGCATCAAAAAATGGGGAAAATGTATAAAAATTCACTGAAGTAAGCATTTCCTTTAACAGTATGGAAAAGGAATTGCATAGTCTCACTGAAGAAAATCATTCCTCAAAAATTGTTGTTGGACAAATTATTCCATGAGACATTAAGAAAAATTGAAGCAAAATCTAAAGAATGAAAAAAAAAGTGAAATATCTCATTAGAAAAAAAACTCACTAATCTTAAAAAGAGATCAAAAAGTAAAAATATATATATAAATTGAAAGAATTTACCGATCTCCTCATGAAACAGATCCCAAAATGAGAACTTTAAGGAATATTATAGCCAAATTCCAGAGTTTTCAAGTTAAGGAGAACATAATTCAAGCATCCAGAAAGAAGCAATTCAAATATGTAAATAGTCTGGATGGCACAGGATTAGACAGCTTCTAGATTGAAGAATTAGAGGACTTGAAATGCAATATTCCAGAAGGCAAATGAGTTAGGATTGTAATTAAGAGTCACCTAGGTTAACTGGTTTACATTCCTCTATGAGAAAATTATAATACTCAGAATTTCTAAGGACTTTATCATTATTAGGGTACTTAGATG
This sequence comes from Sminthopsis crassicaudata, assembly GCF_048593235.1. Taxonomy (NCBI): domain Eukaryota; kingdom Metazoa; phylum Chordata; class Mammalia; order Dasyuromorphia; family Dasyuridae; genus Sminthopsis; species Sminthopsis crassicaudata. The sequence goes on along the minus strand of NC_133618.1, from coordinate 427,968,561 downwards.
GAATATTCAACTATGATAGAATGATAGCCAAAAAACAAAACAAAACAAAAAAAGGTGTAAGAAATAGGAATGTCCTGGGAGAAGGGAGAAGGCAGAGGGAGAATGCAATAAATTCTGACTTAAAAGATGGACGAAAATGCTTTTATACTAGAAGGGGAAATTGGGGCCAGGTGGACAATGCTTGAATTTTATTCTCAATGGAATTTGCTAAAAGAGAGAACAACATACACACTCAGTTGGGCATGGAAATCTAGCTTAACCTACAAGGAAGTAGGAAAAGAGAGTTATAAGAAACAGGGACAGCTGACAGAAGGGAGGGGCAGATTGAGGGAAGCAATGGTCAGAAGAAAAATACTTTTGAGGAAGGACGAGATAAAAGAAGATGGAGAGAGAGAGAGAGAGAGAGAGAGAGAGAGAGAGAGAGAGAGAGAGAGAGAGAGAAGGAGAAGAAGAAGAAGAAATGGAAAAGAGAAATTCCATTTAAAATAATTGCACACAATATAAAAGTTTGGAGTCCATACACCAAGAGAAACCCAGGAACCATATGATTTAGCAACTTTTCACAAAAAATACCAAACCAAATAATTAGAAGAACATTAATTGCTCATGGAGGAGTTCTGGGGGTGGAATCAAGATGGTGGAGGAAAGTCAAGAAGCTGCTGGAGCTCTCCCAATTTCCCTTAAAAACCACATGAAACCAAGCCTCTGAACAGAGTCTGTTAAAATGAAACCACTTTCCAGTTCAAAATAGACTAGAAAAACTTTAAGAAAGGTCAGTCTCACTGGGGCAAAAAGAGTGTTTTGTCCAGGTCCAAAAGACTCTGGGAAAGCCAGTGAGAGAGTCTTTCTCACAACAAATCAGCAACTAAGATCCTCAGTCATGGCTCAGTAGAGGAGCAAATCAGTGGGGCAGCTTCCAGTCCCAAATGAGAAGGCAAACCCCCAGGGGCAAGAATCAATCATACAAATTAAAAAGAATGAAAAAATGGAAGAAAATGTGAAATACCTCATTGGCAAAACAGCTGATCTGGAAAATTTAAAAATATTGGCCTACCTGAAGGCCATAAGCAAAAAAAAAAAAAAAAAAAAAAAAGCCTTGATAGCATTCTACAAGAGGTCATTAAGGAAAACTGTTCCAATATTCTAGAAACAGAGGAGGAAATACTCATTGAAAGAATCCATTAATTTCTCAATTGCTCGTGGACAGGTCAAGATAATTTAATAAAAAAGACAATTCTACCTAAATTAATTTAACTACTTGGCGATATGCAAAGTACCAAAAATTACTTCAAAATGCTATAAAAAATAATATCAAAAACGGTAAAAACTATCATGGGATTTCATGAAAAACAATGTGAAGAAAGATAATCTGGATTTCAAATTATATTACAAAGCAGTAAAATCATCAGAACAGTTTGGTACTGACTAAAAGATAACTTCCTCAGTAAAATTGGTTGATATTTTGGGAAAACTGGAATGCAATTTGGCAAAAACTAAAAATAGAATAAAATTTTATACTATATACCAAGATTAGGTTAAAATAGGTACAAGGTTTAGGCATAAAAAAGTAATAATATAATATAAACAAATGAGGGGAACATACAATAGTTTACTTCTTGGACATAGAAATAAGAGAACATGTTATAACCAAACAAGAAATAGAAAGAATTGTACATTATAAAATAAATAACTTTGATTACCTTAAATTAAAAAGGTTTTATATAAACAAAGCCAATTTGGCCAAAATTAGAAGGAGAGAAGAAAAGTGGAAAATAATTTTTACAAATTTCTCTGGTAAAGGTCTCATATTTAAATATAGAGAGAACTGAGAAAAATTTATAAGAATATTCTATTCCCCCAATTAATAAATATTAAAATGATACAAACAAGCAGTTTTTAGATGAAATCAAAGTTATCTATAGTCACATGAAAAAATACTCTAAGTCACTATTGGTCAAATAAATGCAAATCAAAACAATTCTGAGATGCCATTTGACACTTATCATATTGGCTAATAAGACAAAAAAGGAAAATTACAAATGTTGGAGGGAATATGGGAATTAGCACTTCAGTGCATCATTGGTGGAGTTATGAATTGATCCAACCATTCTAGAAAGTAATTTGGAAGTATATCCAAAGTGCTATCAAACTGCACATACCCTTTGATCTCATCCCTAAAAAGGAAAATGCTCTATATATCCAAAAATATTTAGAACAACTCTTTTTTATGATGGCAAAGAATTAGAAATTGAAGGAATGCTCATCAATTGGGGAATAACTAAACAAATTGTGTATATGATTATGATAGAATAGTATCTTGCTATAAGAAATGATTATGAAGATACTTTCAGGAAAAAAAAAAAAACTTGGAAAAGACTTACTTGAATTGATACAAGTAAAGTGAGCAGAGGTAGGACTCCATCATACACAGTAACAGAAATAGTTGTCTATCCTCAGCAATACAATGGTCCAAGACAATTTTTAAGGTCATGAAAAATACAATCTATCTTCGGTGAGTGGAATCTGAATGCCTTTGAAGCATACTTTCTTTATTTTATTTTTGGCTTTTTGTTTGTCTGTTTTTTCTGTGTTGTCTTCTACAGCACTACTAATATGAAAATATATTTTTCATGACTAAATAGGTATAATATGTTTCAAATTTCTTGCTGCTTAAGGAAGGAAAAGGAAGAGAAACTTTGGAAGTCAAAATTTTTTAAAAATGAATGTCAAAATTCATTTTACATATAAATGGAAAACTAAATTTAAAGAAGAAACAGAATTCTGTAAGATTCTAGAGAAACTTGAACATTAAGCAAATACATTTGAATTTTACTCAGATTTAATAGGATCTTGCTCATAGAGATAAAAGACACCTTAGACACTTTTTAGGTCAACCACTCATTTTGTAGTTCAGGAAATAAAGCCTGGGGAGAATAAATTACCTACTTGGGACCATACGGATAACCCTGAGAGGTTGTATTTGAACCCATCTCCTCTTCCTCCAAAGCTAATACTTTGACCAGAGGAGGAAAATGAGCAAATTTGAGAAAGATTTATCTAGAAGTAATATGAAAAATTGATAGGAAAGGGAGATGAAATGAAGGTGAGATCCTATTAGGATGTTGATGGAATTATATAGTTGAACTATAACAAAATTGGTGCAGGGGCAGATGCAAAGATTGAGATGATGTTTGTATTGGAAGGAATTTATTATAGCATAAATATAAGCAATATGAGAGAGGAAAAAATGAAAATTCTAAAAGTATATGTAGTTCAGTGGAGAGAACACAGACCCTGCAGTCACAGGATATGAGTTCGGGGCTTACCTTTTATAATAAATATCTAAATGATCTTGGTTCTGTATGATCCATAGCTCAATTTCTTTATCTATAAAATGATAACATCTAAATAGATAGTCTCAATTTCCTTTCTGCTCTAGAGGTATTATCCTGTAATCTGGATTCAAATCCCAATTATACTATTTACTATGTGATCTTGGGCAAGGCAAAACTCTTCTGGGTCTCATTTTTCTGATCTGTAAAATGATGGGGTTAATCTAGATAGCTTCTAACATTTCTTACTATTAAACTTGTGATTTTATAATCAAATGCTGTCAAATATATAAGATTGAGTGAATGTTTCTGTAATATACTGAAATAATGAAGTAAGAAGGAATATATGTCTAAGGAGAAAAGTTACTGTAATGATTTTATTTGGGGTCTTGTTAAACTTTAAGTTCTGGTGGATCTCAGAATGTCCTTTAGATAGGTGATGTTGTGAGTATGAAATGCAAAGAACTGTCAGAGTTGGAGATATCATTCAGGGAATCAGGAAAGGGGATAGATAAAGTCTTAGGAATAGATATTATTGAGAGAAGAGTGAAAGTAAAGATGATGAAAGACAGATTTTTATTTTATTTTTTTTTATTATAGCTTTTCATCTACAAGATAAATGCATGGGTAATTTTTCAGCATTGACAATTCAAAACCTTTTGTTCCAACTTTTCCCCTCCTTCCCCCCACCCCTTCCCCCAGATGTCAGGTTGACAAATACATGTTAAATGTGTTAAAGTATAAGTTAAATACAATATATGTATACATATCCATAGAGTTATTTTGCTGTACAAAAAGAATTGGACTTTGAAATAGTGTACAATTAACCTGTGACACAAATAAAAAATGGAGGCAGATAAAAATAGAGGGATTGGGAATTCTATGTAGTGGTTCATAGTCATCTCCCAGAGTTCTTTCACTGTGTGTAGCTGGTTCAATTCATTACTGCTCTATTGGAACTGATTTGGTTCATCTCATTGTTGAAGAGGGCCATGGAAGGACAGATATTTAGAGTACAGATATTAAAGGCTGTGATATTGTTGATGGTTTTGTTTGCTCCCTGTTCTTGAAGAAGACCATGGCCTCAGAGAGGTTATGCAAGGATATGCAGATCAATTGGATACAACAGATGCAGAGTCTTTGAACGAAATGGCAGGAAGTCTTTAACTATTTAAATTATGCCTTCTTAAAGCTAGTACCTTCTTATCAGCTTATGAAAAGGTGCTGTTCTTACCTTAGGATATTGAAGGCTTCCAGAGTCCTGGCACGGAGATTCAGGTTGATGTTTTGTTTTGTGAGTAAAATAGAAAGTGGGGTAGAGATTCACAGTTTTCTGGATCATCCTTGATCAGGGCAAGCCCTGAGCAGGATGCAGCATTAGAAGGCCATCAAAGCATTTCTTACCTATTTGAATTCCAAATTCAGCCCAAGGTGGGAAGGAGAGTGGGAAGTCAAAGACAGCTGCAGAATAGAATGGGAATCAAGTGAAACAGAACTGCTGTCTGACTTGACTTTGAAGTGATAAAACTAAGTAAGAACATATTTATTTCTTCATTTTCCAGTAGCTTGGCACTTTAGAATGCAGAAATCTAATCAGTTACTGTTTCCATACTTTCTGTCTCTATCACCAACACTTTTTATTTTATTTTGTTTTTTATTTTTTTATTAATTTTATAATTATAACATTTTTGACAGTACATATGCATAGGTAATTTTTTACAACATTATCCCTTGTACTTTCGTCTGTTCCGAATTTTTCCACTCCTTCCCTCCACCTCCTCCCCTAGATGGCAGACATTCCCATACATATTAAATATGTTATGGTATATCCTAGATACAATATATATATATGCAGAACCAAATTTTGTTGTTGTTGTTGTTGCTGCAAAGGAAGAATTGGATTCGGCAGGTAAAAATAACCTGGGGAGAAAAACAAAAAATGCTAACAGTTTACACTCTTCCCAGTGTTCCTTCTCTTGGTGTAGATGGTTCTGTCCATCATTGATCAGTTGGAATTGGATTAGCTCTTGTCTATGTTAAAGATATCCACTTCCATGGGAATACATCCTCATATAATATTGTTGTTGAAGTGTATAATGATCTCCTAGTTCTTCTCATTTCACTCAGTATCAGTTGATATGTCTCTCCAAGCCTCTCTGTATTCATCCTGCTGGTCATTTCTTAGAGAACAATAATATTCCATAACATTCATATACCATAAATTACCTAACCATTCTCCAATTGATGGGCATCCATTCATTTTCCAGTTTTTAGCCACTACAAAAAAGGGCTGCCACAAACATTTTGGCACATACAGGTCCCTTTCCCCTCTTTAGTATTTCCTTGCGATATAAGCCCAGTAGTAGCACTGCTGGATCAAAGGGTATGCACAGTTTGATAACTTTTTGGACATAATTACAGATTATTCTCCAGAATGTTTGGATTCTTTCACAACTCCACCAACAATGCATCAGCGTTCCAGTTTTCACACAGCACCTCCAACATTTATCATTATTTGTTTCTGTCATCTTAGCCAATCTGACAGGTGTGTAGTAGTATCTCAGAGTTGTCTTAATTTGCATTTTTCTGATCAATAGTGATTTGGAACACTCTTTCTTATGAGTAGAAATAGTTTCAATTACATCATCTGAAAATTGTCTGTTCATATCCTTTGACCATTTATCAATTGGAGAATGGCTTGATTTCTTATTAATTAGAGTCAATTCTCTGTATATTTTGGAGATGAGGCCTTTATCAGAACCTTTAATTGTAAAAATGTTTTCCCAGTTTGTTACTTCCCTTCTAATCTTGTTTGCATTAGTTTTGTTTGTACAAAAGCTTCTTAATTTGATGTAAACAAAATTTTCTATTTTGTGATCAATAATGATCTCCTTTGTTCACAAACTCCTTCCTCCTCCACAAGTCTGAGAGGTAAACTATCCTATGTTCCTCTAATTTATTTATGATCTCGTTCTTTATGCCTAAATCATGGACCCATTTGGATCTTATCTTAGTACATGGTGTTAAGTGTGGGTCCATGCCTAGTTTCTGACATACTAATTTCCAGTTTTCCCAGCAGTTTTTGTCAAATAATGAATTCTTATCCCAAAAGTTGGGATCTTTGGGTTTGTCAAACACTAGATTGCTATTTTTATTCACTATTTTGTCCTGTGAACCTAACCTATTCCACTGATCAACTAGTCTATTTCTTAGCCAATACCAAATGGTTTTGGTGACTGCTGCTTTATAATATTGTTCTAGATCAGGTAGAGCTAGGCCACCTTCATTTGATTTTTTTTTCATTACTTCCCTTGAAATTCTCGATCTTTTGTTCTTCCATATGAATTTTGTTGTTAATTTTTCTAGGTCATTAAAATAGTTTCTTGGGAGTCTGATTGGTATAGCACTGAATAAATAGATTAGTTTAGGGAGTACTGTAATCTTTATTATATTCGCTCATCCTATCCAAGAGCACTTAATATCTTTCCAATTATTTAAATCTGACTTTATTTTTGTGGCAAGTGTTTTGTAATTTTGCTCATATAATTCCTGACTCTCCTTTGGTAGATATATTCCCAAATATTTTATACTATTGACAGTTATTTTGAATGGAATTTCTCTTTGTATCTCTTGCTGTTGGATTGTGTTGGTGAACACTAAAAATGCTGAGGATTTATGTGGATTTATTTTGTATCCTGCAACTTTGCTATAGTTCTGAATTATTTCTAACAGCTTTTTAGCAGTGTCTTTGGGGTTCTCTAAGTATACCATCATGTCATCTGCAAAGAGTGATAGTTTGATTTCCTCATTACCTACTGTAATTCCTTGAATTTCTTTCTTGGCTCTTATTACTGAGGCTAGCGTTTCTAGTACAATATTGAATAGTAATGGTGATAGTGGGCAACCTTGTTTCACTCCTGATCTTACTGGGAAGGTTCCAGTTTATCACCATTACATATGATGTTTACTGATGGTTTTAAATATATGCTCCTTATTATTTTATGGAATAGTCCATTTATTCCTATTCTCTCAAGTGCTTTTAGTAGGAATGGATGTTGGATTTTATCAAATGCTTTTTCTGCATCTATTGAGATGATCATATGTTTTTTGTTAATTTGGTTATTGATATGGTCGATTATGCTAATAGTTTTCCTAATATTGAACCAGCCCTGCATTCCTGGTATAAATCCCACTTGGTCATAGTGTATTATCCTGGGGATGATTTTCTGTAGTCTTTTTACTACTATTTTATTTAAGATTTTAGCATCAGTATTCATTAGGGAGATTGGTCTATAATTTTCTTTCTCTGTTTTCAGCCTACCTGGTTAAGTATCAATACCATGTCTGTGTCATAAAAGGAATTTGGTAGGACTCCTTCAATCTCTATTTTTTCAAATAGTTTATATAGCATTGGAGTTAGTTGTTCTTTAAATGTTTGGTAGAATTTACATGTAAATCCATCTGGTCCTGGGGATTTTTTTTCTTAGGGAGTTGATTAATAGCTTGTTCTATTTCTTTTTCTGAAATGGGACTATTTGGACTATTTACTTCTTCCTCTGTTAATCTGGGCAAGCTATACTTTTGAAGATATTCTTCCATTTCATTTAAGTTATCGAATTTATTGGCATAAAGTTGGGCAAAGTAGCTCCTAACTATTGTTCTAATTTCCTCTTCATTAGTGGTTAGTTCTCCCTTTTCATTTTTAAGACTATCAATTTATTTTTCCTCTTTCATTTTTTTAATCAGATTTACTAAGGGTTTATCTATTTTGTTGTTTTTTTCATAGAACCAACTGTTAGTTTCATTAATTAATTCAATAGTTTTTTTAGTTTCAATTTTATTAATCTCTCCTTTTATTTTTAGAATTTCAACTTTTGTGTTTGTCTGGGGGTTTTTAATTTGTTCCTTTTCTAGAATTTTTAAGTTGTAAGCCCAATTCATTGACCTTCTCTTTCTCTATTTTATGTAAGTAGGCCTCTAGAGATATAAAACTTCCCCTTATTACTGCCCACACATTTGATATGATGTCTTATTATTGTCATTTCTTGGGTGAAGTTGTTAATTATGTCTGTGATTTGCTGTTTCACCTAATCATTCTTTAGTATGAGATTATTTAGTTTCCAATTATTGTTTGGTCTATTTTCCCCTGGCTTTCATTCCCCTGTAATTTTCATTGCATTGTGGTCTGAAAAGGATGCATTTACTATTTCTGCCTTACTGCATTTGATTTTGAGGTTTTTATGTAATAGTACATGATAAATTTTTGTATAGATTCCATGAACTGCTGAGAAGAAAGTGTACTCTTTTCTGTCTCCATTTAGCTTTTGCCAAAGATCTATCATATCAAACTTTTCTAGTATTCTATTTACCTCTTTGACTTCTTTCTTATTTATTTTGTGGTTTGATTTATCGAATTCTGAGAGTGCAAGGTTGAGATTTCCCACTATTATAGTTTTGCTGGCTATTTCTTCTTGCAGCTCTCTTAATTTCTCTTTTAAGAATTTAGATGCTGTACCACTTGGTGCGTATATATTTAATATTGATACTGCTTCATGTTACCCTTTAGCAAGATATAATGCCCTTCCTTATCTCTTTTAATTAGATCAATTTTTGTTTTTGCTTGATCTGAGATGAGGATGGCTACCACACTTTACACTTTTTTATGATATAATTTCCTTTCCACCTCTAGTTTCTAGGACAAATTATACATATGTTCTTTACATATTTTTATGGCAGAAGTATAGTTCTCAAGATTTCTTTTTACCTTTTTAGAAATATTTTGAGTTCTGTATTTGAAGATCAAACATTTTATGTAGGTCTGGTTTTTTCATCAAAAATAGATGGAATTCATTTATTTCGTTAAATGTCCATCTTCTTCCCTGGAAAATGATGCTCATTTTTGCTGGGTAAGTTATTGTTGGCTGCATACCAAGTTCCTTAGCCTTTCAGAATATCTCATTCCAGGCCCTTCATTCTTTTAATGTGGATGCTGTTAGATCCTGGGTTATCCTTATTGTGGCTCCTCCATATCTGAATTGCTTTTTTCTAGCAACTTCCAATATTTTTTCCTTTGTCTGATGGTTCTTGAACTTGGCCACTATATTTCTTGGCATTTTGATTTTAGGGTCCCTTTTAGTAGGTGATCGATGAATTTTTTCAATGTTTATTTTACCCTCTGTTTCTAAAATTTCTGGGCATTTCTCCTTGATAATTTCCTGGAAAATAGTGTCCAGGCTCATTTTTTCCTCACATTTTTCAGGGAGTCTGATTATTTTCAAATTGTCTCTCCTGGATCTGTTTTCCAGGTCTGTTGTCTTTCCAATAAGGTACTTGACATTCTTTTCAGTTGTTTCGTTTTTCTGGTTTTGCTTGACTACTTCTTGGTTACTCCTTGAGTCATTCATTTCTACTTGTTCAAGTATAATTTTGCATGATGTATTTTTTTTCACTCACTTTTTTGATATCTTTTTGTAATTGTCCAATTGAGTTTTTTAAGTGAGTTTTTTTCTTCTATTGAATTTTTTTCCATTTCATCCATTTTATTTTTTAGAGAGCTGTTTTCTTTTTCCAACTCACTAATTTTATTTCTCAATTATTCGTTTTCTTTATCCACTCTGTCTTTAAATGTGTGAGATAACTTCTCCACACTCTCTTGCCAAGCTTCCCTTTCCTTTTCCCATTTCTCTTCTAGCTCTCTTGTGAGAGCCTTTTTGATTTCCTCTATGAGATTCTTTTGTATTGAGGAGCAGATCATATCCCCCTTAAGGAATTCCACTGGAGACAATCTGCTTTTGGTGTCCTCAGTATTTGAAGTCTACTCTCTCTCCATACAGAAGCTGTCAATGGTTAGAGCCCTTTTAAATTTTTTTGTTAATTTAGAGCGGGAATCAAAGAAAACAAATTGACAAGAGAAACAATTGTTTCTGGGGGGGGGGGGGAGAATGTGGTTGGATGGTGTTACTGAGCTTCCTGTACAGACTTCAGGAGACAGCAGCGAGGTACTAACAGGACAGTGATGACTGTGCTCTGTCTGTGCTCTGAGGCTCTAAGAATGTGCTGAGTCTGGGTGGGGGTGGGGGTGGCCGGGTCCCAAGAGATGCTAGCTTTCCGGGGTTTTATTCTTTACCTCCAGTGTTTACAGCTTCTCTGATGATCCTGGCTTGTTGCCAAGATGGAACATCCACATTGGGTGAAAGTCTTTTCAAAGAAACGGAAGAGATAGTACCCCTCTCTCCAGTCTGAGCTGTGTGTGCTATCTGTCTCGCTCTGGCTGCCTGCCCTCAGTCTGTGCCCAGTCTGTTCGTTCCCTCCCCTGAGCAAACACAGACCTTCTCTGGCGAATTTCAAGGATGTCTTCTGTTGGTGATTATTTGTGGGTTTCTTTTCTGGTCAAGCATTAATTCCAAGGCTTGTCATGAAGTAAATCCTGAGAGAAAATGCAGAGCTCAAGAAGCTTTGTGCCTCCTCTCCACCATCTTGGCCGGAAGTGTCCCCACCACCACTTTTTTTTTTTTTTATATTAAATGAGCTGTCCCTTCCTCTGGCTAGTTTTCCTGGACACTTTTTACATCCACTTCTAAGGATAAAATTAATAGATATTATAGAGCTTGAATGCATCTTAGAGACCATGTGCTCCAATTCTTTAATTTTATAAAAGAAGAAATTGAAACCTAATGAAGTCCAGTGATTTGCCAAAATCACATACATAACAAGGGGAAGAACCAAAATTGGAACCCAAGGCCTGTGACTCTGAGATCAGTATAATTTCCACCTCAGAACATTTCCTTCTCCATCAAAGATTATAACCTTGATTCCTTCTCTAATAGTCATCCCATCACTCACTTATCCACCATTGTGCAATATGAAATTAAATTTTGGCATATGGTGTTGGGAAATTGCTATGTATTTAAATAACCTGATTGTATATTTTCTTTATCTGGACTGTATCCAGTAGGTAGAACTATCCTCCAAAACAGATTTAGCTCAGGGGAATGCAATGATGTACACCTTTATAGGTAGAGCACCCCCTCTATCTGGAAATAATTAAAGCAGAGGCTGGATCATCATTTGTCAGGGATGTAAGAATGTAAACTACTTTAGGTAAGAGCTGTTTTACTTTTGACTTTGTGTCCAAAAAACTATTTTTAGTACACAGATAATATTTAACATACATTTATGGGATGCTTGATTAATGTTACAAAAGTAATTGCTTCATCAGATAAATATGGGAGGCTGGACTGGAAGTTTATTAACGTCCTTCCACCCCCTTAAGATTCCCTAAACCATTCCATAGTTATATGAATTTTTGATTTCATTTGTACAAATGCCAGTACAGACCACAAACTCATCCATGAGTTTCTTTATCATCATGAGTCTATTTTCAAAAATAATTCATCCCTAATTATGGACTTCTTCATGCTTCACCAGGGTGACTCACAAAACAAATACAATAGTCAGATTAATACACAAAGTACAATGAGACCTATCAGACTTTGTGTTCTGAAGGCATACTTTTGAGAAATCAGAGTCTTTACCTGACTGCAATAAAGTATTAGGGACAGTCTTTAGAGACTTTACCAAACTTCCCTTAACACAGAGAAACTAACTTAATTTGTCACATCTAAGTTTATTCTCTGATTCATTATTCTTCCTAAGGCAGTGTATTTGCTCTGCTAGCCTCCATAGAGAGCTACTTACCACATTTCTTCTGCCTGGATAGACCTTTAGATACATAATGAAGGGAGCCATATTGTGTAAGCAGTAGGAATTGAAGGGGCAAAAAGTTTGTTTGACAGTTTTGTTCCTCAACCTTTGGCCCCAGAAAAGCATAAATGGCTCAGTTCCTTCTCAACTTGGCAACCAAGCTTCTTCTGGTCTCTAGGATAAAAGCAAACTCTCTGTCCTGTGATTTAAAGTCCTTTAGAAACCATTTCCAACATACTTCTCCTGGCTCATATCCAGCATAAACTCTATTCTACTGTGTATTCCAGTTTCACTTGATGATTAGCTGTTGCCTAAACAGCCATCATATAAGATGCTACCTACAAACTCCCTTCTTTTCACCACTGCTTCTCATATTCATTATTTTTATTCAGTTCCTCATTGTGCTATCACCTTCTTTATGGAATTGTTAATTTTGCATCTCCCCAATAGTTATTATTTCTCTCTCCATTCACAGATTATCTTACCTTAGGTATATCTACTGATTTTATTTCTAAGTAAATTCTGAACTCCTTGAAACACTAGACTGTTTAATTTTTATATCCATTGTAAGTAGAATTAGATCTTTATACATAGTAGGTGCTTGATAAATATTTTTAAATTCATAGAATTTAATAAAATAAAGAATAAAAGAAATAGATTCATAGAAAAAGTCACAGCTATATCTGGTCCCACAGGTTCATAGTTATGAAGATGACAGGATTTCTGGGATTCTGGGTGGCCTGAAAGTCATTCTTCAATCAATGGGCAATTATTTCTTATTCATTTCTACTACAAAAGGTGCTGTTATGAATATTTGATACATATGGGCTCTTTTTTTCTATCTATGGCCTCCTTAGATCATACAACCTTTCAAGATATCTCTGAAAGAACACAGATTGTTCCCATAATAACATTATTCATTTTCCACCACAATAGAAATTGACTTTCCATAAAGTCATTCCTAAAACAAGCCATCAAGACAAGCAATAATTGGACTCTAAAAGATGAATCAATGAAAAATAATAAAATCTTTCTAATATAAGACTACCTCATTGTGAACATATAAATCCATTCTTTCATAAAAGATAAAATGGGAGGATTAGCTAACACACTAAATAACAAAAGCAGGAACTAAAAATATCTTGACAAGTTATATACTTGGGCAGAACCTAATATAATAGAGAGTCTCACTCAGTTTTGTAACTTTTTGCTACCTGGGTTCAATGAGAGATATTGGGAGATAATTATAATTGTATAAATATAGTCATAACTTCCATTCTAGGGCACAGTCTCCTCCTAGACTAGGTAAGAATTGAAAATACAACAGCAAAACATTTAATTGACGCAGAATAAGAAGGAAAATAAAACAATATAATCATTCTCACCTCAAACATATAAGTGCTTTTTATTTCACATAAGATCACAGACAGGCAATAAAAAGGAAAAACTCCTTGGAAAATGAAAAGAAAGGAAACTATCTTTCCTCTGCAGCTGGAAAAGGTAAAGAATAGACGCAGTCTTTTCACATCTCCTCTTAACTCAGCTAGCATGGAGATATGAGCAAAATTCTAAGAAAGAAGTCTTGGTTATCTATAGGGTCATCAGCATTCTACTTGGACTCCTGGGTTCTAGAACACCAGGGCTGTAGCATGCTATGAAATTCCTCTTCTCCTTCCTCTTATAGAAGCCTAACTTGTTATTTCTTACTCCCCTAATCAATCTCTGTATATGAACTATTCCATTCTTATCTCTAAGCATTCAAATATGACATGAGCCCTAATTCTATTGCACAATCTATTCACCAATAAGCAGGAATGCTAAATAAAAGATATGTCACTAAAACATGTCCATGCATCTATAGATGGAAAGAAAGAGATAGATATATACATACATAAAACAGAAAAGTATGTAATTGAAAGAGAATAGCAAGGCAATAAAAAGGGAAAATCAAGTAGTGGAGTGATTCTCCATCTTTCCCCCACACATTCATAAATGTTAATATTCTCCTCTAGGTTGCAGCTATAGTGGGGAAGGTAATGACTCTCTAGAAAACAAGCCAGAGAAACATTTGTCTTATGTTCAGGCAGTAGGATGAGAGGGGAAATTTAAATTGTTTTTTATTTTCTCTCTACATAGACTCAGAAACAAAAAGAAGTCTGCTGAAGTCTCAATTACATACATTGACCTTGCTAATACCATGACTCAGTGAATACATTTTGCCTTTAGATGCACCTGTTCTGAACCCACGATGCAATGTCTTGGATAGTGGATTTCTATGAATTTCTCCTAGTGCTCTCTGGGTCATAAGCAACATAATACTCTTTGTGTGTTGTGTCTCAGTCATGCCTATTATATGAACAAGATGAGAGTTTAAAAGTAAAACTTCTAAGCTAGGTTCAAAAAAGTGAGTAGTAAAATGTAAAAGGAAGGAGAAAGGCAGACAACAACTGTAAGAAAAAAATCTGGGCATTTTAATGGATCTCAGGTTTACTATTATGTAACAATACATCTTGAAAAATAAACCAAACATTATCCTAGGCTTTATTACTAGGAACATAAGCATAATTTTAGAAAGAAAAGAGATCATTTTCACTGGGCTTTACATTAGTAAGATCCCACTTATATCGATTGTATTAATTTCTGGACAGCATATTTGAGGGAGGATATTAACAAACATGATCATGTTTATTAATCATGTTTAACATAATAATGTTAAACAATCATGATCCAAATGGCAAAGGAACTAGACATTTTTCTATTTAAGGATTAGTTGAAGGAGGAATAATTTTTATTGTGTTTTGGGCAGAGGGAGGTCAGGAGAACAGTAGCATTATCATTGTCTTTAAACCCTACAAGGATTATAATGGAAAATTTGAGATCAATCTTCTATTTATCCCATTAAACCAAAACTTGGAATCATGGTGGAGGGCAGACTATAGGTAGAAATGTACAAACAATGAGAGCTAGACAAGAAAATAATAGGGTGCTTCAAGAAGTAGAAGGTTCCTTATCATAAAAGGTCTCTAGGCAATTGGCATTGATCACTTGTCATAGATAATTGTCCCTTACAAGTCAAAGTTTTATGAATATTCACAATCTCTCTGGAAAAATTTGTTTTATTAAACATATATATGTGTATATATATATATATGTATATTTGTATTTATGTATATACATATCTATCTCTTTATTTCCATTTATAGCTGTATGGACATGTTTTAGCGACCTATCTATTATTAAAAATGAGATTATATCTGGAAAGATTTCTTAGGCAGATAAATGGCTTTTTGATAAGATTTAGACTCAGGAAATGCTGACATTTTAAGCTTTAATATGTAAACTATGAGGTCATCACTGGTGCTCTTCAGCAAATGGGAAGTCAAAGAAAAGTCCAAATGAACACAAGTCATAAATCTCCAGCTCTGTCATGAGCTATTTCAATGAGTACACCACCCTTCACCCTATGTCCTGTGCTCAAATCCTTGTACTTTTTCTTGGTTTCTCTCTCGTCTCCCATGTCCAATCACTTATCTAATTCTATTTTCTCTCTCAACCTCAATTCCAGTTTCCTCTAATATAAAATGAAGGCATTCTCACCTTCAGTTTGTTTATATTCCATGTTCCAAGGATCCTTTCTTCCAGTTCTGACATTCTGTGCTTTAAAGCATTGCATTTGGAATGAGGAGGATCTAATCCCACCTCAGACACTTAATATCTTTGTGACCCAAGATTATGGTGTTTCGATTTTGTCACCTGCAAAATGAGCAGTTTGGAATTGATGGCCTCTAAGGTCCTTGAAGCTCTAGTTAATAAGGCTATGATTCTATGTCAAGTTGCTTATAATTTTGATGTTCTAACTTTTGTCATAAAGTTCATTACAACTCCAACAATCCATGTTCTATGATTCCATTACTTTATTGGTACAGTTCAGAGATAATGAGAAAATGAAAATAAGAGAAATGGAAATAAATGGACGAATAAATAAATAAGAAATAAGAAAATAAGCAAACTGGAGTATACTTTCCATGTGGGAAATGAGATAGATAAAAGATGTATGGATAGACTTTAGAGAGCCAAGAAAATGATCTTAATAGGCTTTTTTGGAGAAGAGGGCTCTCTGTCTCTGGAACATAGCCCCTCCTAGGCAAAGGTGTGGTTCCACTAATTTCTGGTGAGAGATATTCATATTCTTGCCTCTTACAAAGGAACAGAACTATTAATTTCCTTACTCTAGTCATCATTGTTTTCTTGCACTAGTCCTTGTCATGCTCTTTTCCAGAAAGCTTTAGAGGCAAGATAAAAATGTGGCTTATGTGTGATTACTAAGGAAAAAGCAATTATGGTCAAGCTACCTCAGTAATTCCTTCAGTGGAGTGAGGTGAGGTGGGGTAAAAAATGTAGTAGATTTAGGGAAGCACAGATTTCCTGAATGCAAGTTTCCATAAACAAATCTGAAAATTGCTGTCATTCTCTTGCTATAAAAAGAGGTGAAAGGAACTGCTTTCTGGAAACCATCATGCAGGGATAGATGTCTCCTCACCCCCAAAGCAGAGTTAATAAATGGTAATAATTAGGAAAATCTTTCCATAGGGTATGGGAAGCTTAACCTTAATACAGGGTAGAGCCTGAAAATGCCAGGGGTTGATATCCAAGGAGTTCACAAGTGGGCTTGTCTATTAAAAGTCAGAGGCAATATGTTGAAGTTGAATCAGCCAAAACACATCAAATGCAGGCTGTTGCCATTTTGTCAAGACTCAAGTTATTTTCCAGAAATGTAGGCCTTTCTAATCCAGAGGCTTTTCTCCCTGACCTGATTGCCAGTAATGTCTTACTTTTATTGATGCAGGAATAAGAGGTGGGGGGATCACTACTACAGTAACCCCCACATCCCACTGTCTACTACTGCATAGACCAGCCCATCAGATATATAAACATTGTTGTTTTCTATCTATTAATTATTTCCCATTTATCCTGGATGTGAATATTTTGTTTCTGCATAATTGGTTTCATGTTGTTTCCCCAATTAAAATATGAGCTGCTTAACAACAAAAAATGTCTTATGTCTTTCTTTATATGCCCAGTATTTAGCCCAGCACCTAGAACATAGTAGGCATTTAATAAAATATGATTATTGACTGTGTTTATGTTATATTTCCTTGTTTTTTTCATTTTGAATTTTAAGTTGGATATTTAATTTTTAAATTTTCTAACAGGATATTATGGCAACTAGAAATTTCATGCCCTTGATATCTCCTCCAGGACTGAGCTAAAAATATAAATCCTTAATTTAATTCAATTCAGCTAACATGGATCTAATACCTACTCTGTGTAAGATACTGTATTAGGAGCTGAGGATACAGAGATGAAAGATCAAGCATCTTCTCTCCTTGAGGAGTTTATGTTCTTGGCAGGAGAAAGGAGGTGTTGGGAGGTTTGGGTGAAAATTGTCAATTTCTGAGGTATATTTCCCTGTCATTGTACAAATATATCTGGCATCTGAAACCATTTTTATAGTATCCATCCCACAGATATCATTACTATGCCTTAGGTCTCTTTACTTGATGTACAGTACCTATGACAACTTAAATGCTCACATCGCATGAAAACAGGGAAAACTACTAAGAAAATGATAATGCTATGCATTACATTGAATACACTTGCTTTTAATGAGTTTAAAAGAGCATGAGAACTGATGGGCTGTTGAGCTATCTTTTCTAATAGGGAAAGTGATATGGGAAAAGAAATAAATGCACATAAGTTGAGCATTAACAAAGTCAGCATTCTTGGAAGTAAATTTTAAACTTCTCAAGCATAGCACCAAGATCGTCTCATTTTTTTAAAAAAATGAATATGTCTCTAAAATTGATATGAAAAGAAAAGAAGAAATCATATTCACTATATATTGTTTTGTTTTGCACCAACTTTTTGAGAATGATGTAGAGTTCTAGGTATTTATTTGTCAGTTTTGAAAATATGGGAAAATATATAAAATTTAAAATACATGTGAAATAGAAAATTTAGCATTTTAAAGTTTGCAAAGCACTTTATATATGTCATTTTATTGTATCATCATAACAACTCTGCAAGATAGATGTTATTATCCCCATTTTTTACATATAAAGAAACTGAGGCAGACAGAGATTAAATGGCTTGTCTTGAGCTTCACACTAGATTTGAACTCAGGTTTTCATGACTCCAAATCCTATGCTCTATACACTGTACTACTCAGCTACTAAATTCGGTAGAGGGGTGAACCATATAACTTTAAGTGACCCTTCTTCTACCTATCCACTTTTATAATGGATATCTATCTGGTGTGCTAGACTAAGAGCTCATATCATGTGCACCAATGTTTACTCAGTTTACTTAACTGATTGTAAGGTTTTTGACTAAAAAATCCACATTGAAGTATAAAAGTTCCTCCCTGTGGTTCTCCTCTCCATGGCTCAATATACAGATAAATTTTGATATAAAACAATCATCCAATAACCTCCTAATTTTACATGTTAGGAAAATGAGGCCTAAGGAGGTCAAATAGTTTATCCAAAATCACTAATCAAGTAAGTGATAGAATCAGTATTTGAATAGAAGTTTTTTTGACTGCAGAATCAGTTCTATTGTACCTCTCAGTATTTCTCATATTCTGTGAGATGTTCTATGGACCATAAAATGCCCAAATGGCTAAACATGCTGCTAGTCTACCCTGAAATATCCAAGCTATGTAGTATTTTTTGTGTACCTGAAAGAATAGGACTAAGTAGGTAATGGCGTTTAATTTTTCAGCAGATGCTGTTTACAAAGAGTTACTGGAGAAAGTTTGTCTTTGCTTGGGGTTACACATTACAATGATGTTTGTCTGATTTCCTTATAATTACTTTTTGTGAACTAATTTTTACTTAATAGGCTGTTTCAAAGCCTTGTGAATAAAAATTGCAAAATTTTAACTCCTACAGCAATTTGCATTTCTTGATAGGTTTGATTTTTTTTCTAGTTGGAAAGAATGTACCCAAAGCAAAATCTCTAGAGGATTGCAGGGTAAGCACGGAGCACTCAGCGGAGCAGAGTATTTCTTTTGATTAGCTAAGAAATTGGTCTGATGCCCATGGCCAAGAGTCAAATATTGAATCATTCTGACTTCTGATTAGTTAATCAGAGCCAGTAGCAGGTAATCACTTAGAGTAGTACTTGGGAAAAGAATGTAGGATTCTAAGACACCTTCTGCCAGAGATGCTTTTACAGATAGAGACATTTATTAATATCTAGCAAAGTTCTTTAATTCATTCCGACAAACATTTAATAAATTAGTATATGCCAGTCACTATGCTCAATGCTAAGGGGTACAAAAATGAAAATGGGACAGTTCTTCTCAAGGATCTTACACTGTAGTAAGTAAGGCATTACATATACTTAGCTAATTAAACAACATAGACAGTTATACGGACAAAAAAGAGAGCTAGATAAAGTTCTTTGAGAAATTTAGAAATATAAAGAATATTTTATTAGAGACATCAAGAAAGACTTTCTAGAAATGATGGCAACTAATTTAGACTTCTGTTCATTCAGATCAGGTTCTTTCCAGGATTAATGAAATGACTTTTTAGCCAGGGAACATTAAAATATGCACTGCTCTATTTATGGAGTCCTGCCATGCCTAAGACTTATCTTGCCAGGAACACATTCTTATGGTGGAAATTTATCACCTAAATATCTCCTTTTCCATTTCTGACTATCCTGTGTATTCAGAAATACCTCTCTTTGCAAAGCAGCAGAAATTAATGAGTTTTCAACCATCTCATTAGTGTTGTTGGGTTCAGGTTCTGAAGAATCTAAGAAATATTCTGAACCAAAACATAGTTAGGGATTAAGTTGGTGGCCATAGTAGGTCCATAAGATCCATAAGGCCCATAAGATCATAAAGAATCTAGGAAATGCTCTTGGCCTGCACCATGGTAAGGGATCAGTCACTGATTATAATTTGTTGTACAAACCAACAGCCTTTGACTTGAGGTTAGATGAAATGCTGGAGATAATTATAAGAGCCAATGCAGTGTGGAGTTACTGAGGTTAGAGGAGCATCCTTGAGCCAAATCCATATTTGTCATTGGAACATTTGGTATCTAATAAGTAGACAGCACACATGAAGAGGCTTAAACCCCTTATTTTATACTCTGTAGGTAGTGTTTTGGATATTACTAGTAGTATGCCAGATATTTTTACCTTATAACATACTAGATGTCACCAATCATATACACATTGTACATTCTTGCAAAAATCATCAGTTCTTCTTCATACTATGTTGATAGTATACCGGTCATATCTGGATGTACTTGAAAAGCTTGTATCACCTAGATTAAAAAGACAGGGCAATAAGATTGAGGATAATAGAGTTATAGATTTAAAGATTGGAGAGACCTTAGAGATCACTAGATTCAACAACTTTATTTTACAGTTCAGAACATTAAAGCATTCAGACTTTAAATATCTTGCCCTAGTATAACATAGCTAATACACACCTTAAATAAAAATTTAAACACAGGTGTTCATGAATGCCAGCACTCTACCCACAATGTTATGCTGCTTCTTAACAGTTATATCAAGGACAAAAGTGAAGATCTGAAGATGTACTTATGAGAATAAGAGAATTTGGGGATATTATCAGGGTAGTAAGATCCCAGACTCTGTGTTAGGTACTAGGGATTCAAGTGCAACAATGAAATAAGCCCTATTTACAAATCACTGACATTCTAATGGGGGAAAAAGTAATTTAGAGTTAACTCTTTTATAGGTTTTCTGCTTTCTGTTTATGGAAATGGGGAAGGGGGAATGTATTTTACACATGAAAGTTGTCTGAAGCAAAGGTGGAGGTGATGGAAGAAGGAAAGAATAAGTGAAAGTGAAGTTAGTAGCCATTTTGACTGTAATATAGAGTGAGAGGTAGGCAAGAACCACATTGCAGAGGGCCTTAAATGCCAGGCTAAGGATTTTGAATTTTCTCCTAGAGGCAATAGGAAAATACAGAAAGTTTTTGATCACTAGGGGATTGACAGGGTCAAATGGATGCATTAGGATAATTATTCTGACAGCTTTGTGAAGGATAGATGATGGATGAGAGATGTGATTGCATGGAGACTAGCGAGGAGTCTATTACAATAGCCCAGGTGAGAAGTGATGGGGACCTAAAATAAGGCATTTGTAATGCAAATCTCGAGGACAGGAAAGATTTGATAGAAATTGTGGAAGAAAAATCCCCAGGACTCAGCAATTGATTGGTATGAAGGTGGCAGGGTAAAAGATAGAAAAAGGCTAAAGATTTCACTAAGATTTTGAGGCTGGATGACTCAGAGTGAGTGGGAAACTAATTCTATCCTTAATAGAACTTGGGAAGTCAGAGGCAGACAAGATGCATGGAGAGTCTCTTGTTACTTCTGAAATGGCATTAGAAAAACCGCCAGAGGTCATACCTCCTTCTCCTAACCTTTCCTCAGGGAGGTGTACTTCCAGTATATTCCTATACACAGGAGATTAAAAAATTGCCTTTGCTAGGCTGGAAAGTATTGTCATTTTCCCTTAGGGAAACCCCCTCTGGAAAAACCAAAGGGCATAATAAAATTAAGAAACCAATTCAAGTCTGAGTCAACATCAGAAATCAATAGAATTTGTCATAGCAGAATAAGGAAGCAGGGGTGGGGACCAAGGTAAAGGGAAGTAGCAAATAGAACCATATAGATAGATAATGTGAATATTCCTGATTCTCTGTAGCTCAACCTGATTACTCTCTAGTTCTCATGAATGAAGGCAAAATATTTAATGACTTGGGAATGGATTGTCTGTGCTGAATCTAGAAGTAATACCTGGAGATCAGGGCAAGATCCACCTCTACATTTTCTGCTAGGGCCAGCTAAACTTTAGCCCCCATGACAAATCATAATATTACAAGTCTAGAGTATGGAATAAATTCAAATAGAAATGGAGACCACTAATCCAGATATAACTACTCTTGAGGGATACATATTGATTCAGTTTGAAGATGTTTTTTATTTTATGTTTTTAATTTATTTTGTTTTGTTATGTTTTATGTTTTTTTAATTTATTTTATTAAATATCTCCCAATTATAATTTAAATTATCTCTAACTTACTCAGAAGCATGTTTGACACTTCCAGTTTAGAGCTTTTAGAAATCTCGTTGTCTATCAAGCTTTTCATCTGATGATGAGGACTCACTGTATAGTACATGGAAGGGGGAAAGTGGCCAATGAGGATATTATTCTTAGAATATGACCAATAAAATCTGCCCAGGATTGACCAGACTTAATGGATCTGTTTCAGGCTTGTATAATAAATTCCTCCTTTCTGCTTTAGAACTCTACAAATATCTTCTGACTATTTCCTGTTAGTATACTGTGGGAATAGAAAACACTAACTGTTGGTGAACTCATATATATAGAAAACACTAACTGTTGGTGAACTCATATATTAAATATATATATATATATATATATATATATGTATATATATATATATATATATTTAATATATGAGTTCAAATAAGCAAGTTTTCTTTCTCTTTTTCTCCCTCTCTTTCCCTTTCACTCTCTTCCCTACTCACTTTTCCCCTACCCTTACCACTTTCAAATGGACAAGAAGTGCTTTAACACTCTAAATGAGGGGGAATATTATTATTATATATTGGGCATTTAGCTTCTAGGTGTACATGCACTTATGACACATCTGTTTCCTTTGTCTCTTATGTTTATTTTTTTCCCTAATTCTAGGTGAATGAGTATCAAAGATAGAAGGAACAAGATTATATGAACTTCAAAAGTTCAGATAATAAAAAGCTTCCTTTAGGAACCAGTTGATAGTAGTAGAGTTCAGTGAGGAACCAGTCTACAGGAACATCCTTCTTGACTCAGCCCAACAGTGAGATGCTATGTCTTACAAGTAAAAGAGTTATCTGTTCAGTGGCTATGCCTCTTCCAGTTGTAAATTTTGTGGAGATTTCCTAAATAGATAAGAGAATTTCCATGGCTTGAAAATATTTCCCCCTTCTTATTCCCATGGAGGAAGAGATAGATAGATAGATAGATAGATAGATAGATAGATAGATAGATATAGATAAGAGAGAGAGATATTAACCTCTACTTTAAATTTAATTCCCTTCCCTCTATGAATCAAGTAGATTTTTAAATATTCTTTAATAGTATTTTATTTTTTCCAAATATGTACAAAAATAGTTGTTAACATTCATCTTTGCAAAACCCTGGGTTCCAAACTTTTCTGTGCATTTCTTCTAAATATATTCCCATATTCATCATGCTATGTAAGAAAATTCAGATCAAAAGGATAACAACACAAAAAAAGAAAAAAAAAAGCTTACAATAACAAAAAGTGAAAATACTATTATTTGATCCACATTAAGTCTCCATAGTTCTCTCTGGATGCAGATGACACTTTCCATCACAAGTCATCAGAAATCAAAGGCTTCTTTCTGCATTGCCTAGATAATTTTAATTCAAAAAGTCTCATGACAGTAAAATTTAATCAATAACCCTAAATCATTTGCGAAAAGGAACGGGATGCTATTACACACCTGAGTTATTAGGGCAAGAGATTTAAAGGCCAGCATCTTCGCTGAGGACAAAGAGAATTGACTAGACTTTGTATCCCAAGAGGACAAAAAAGATTAGATATCTCCTGAATCCTAGGAGGACATCATTAGCATCTTTTCATGTTTTTTGTTTTTTGTTTTTTTTTTTTCCTCCCATATGTTACTCACACACCCAGCAAAAGTGATAACTTACATGTCTTCACTAGTCACAACTTCAAGGGAAATTTTGGCTTAATAAGAAGGGAAGGGATTAAAACAGAGGGGAAGGGTGGAGGCAGAGATCCTTAAAAATTCATGCATAGAACTGGTTCTTCTTGCCCATGCTGCCTAATAAAATTGTTGCAAGGTTTGGGATGTGAGCAGCAAGAGTTAGATACTTTCTGCTCATGGGAAAAGACTTTATACTGTGCCTCCTGGATTCACACATCTTACAACTTTTATTGCTAGTTTCATTTGAACTCATTCTCTCTCAACATGTAATATCTAGCAATATGGAGATAAGACAGACACACATAAATTTTTTTTTCCTAAAGAAAAACTTATGAAAATCAAGAAAAAATATCTCTGATTTTCTGGACTTTTAGTTTTTCTTGCAACTCTAGAAATATCCTGCTCCTGGCATCCCTACATATTCCCTTCTCGGAGTCTTCTATGATGGAGACTTCTAGCTTTTCATAATTCATACCTGACTATGACTCCAGGAGAGACAAAACATTCAAAATATCTAGAATCAGTTTCCTCTCCTCTCTGTTAAAACTTTTGGCTTCTGTTCACATCTTCAGATAGTCTTTCATGAGGCAATATAGGGTTATCTAATCCTTCCTCCACATAGCTACCCAAGTGATTTTCCAAAAGTGCAAGTCTATGTCAGTCTCTTAATTTACAAATTCCAGTGGTTCTCTATTACTTCTAGGATAAAATATGAATATCTCTGTTTAAGACTGAAAACATTTTCTTACTTTACTTCTTATTCAGATTTCTTACTTATTGTTTTCCTCTATACTCTTGACCAGGCCTCCTTAAACTTTGTCCATTTGCAACTACTTTTTCCTCAAGAAAATTTTATGTGACCCAGGGTATATAAATACATAAAGTAGGTATATAAATCAAACATTTACTGGTAATTAATTATAATTCCATGACTGCTGCATTCATTTACAACACCTTATTCTATACAAAACCTTGTTCTACTTGAAAGCTTTTTCCTTGATTCTGTCAAGCCAACAGAATTTTTCGTTTTCATTGACTTGTTGAGCTAAGGAACTGAGTAAGCAATGATGTAAGAAATGTAGCAAACTTTCATTTATCTGATTCTTCCAACACCAAGAAATATTTCAGTTTGGAAAATGATAAGCAGATTGATTTCTTTTCCAATCATAAGCTATTGGCAAATAAACCCCAAAATAAACCAGTCCTTAGTGCTTGGCTAAAGGAATTAGTATTGTTTTATAAAGACTTTTGATTTAAGGTTGCCAATGGACAAAAGAAATGAATGCTTGGAGATGTTGTTATCTCCAAGCATTCATTTGGAATAAGAAAGATCAGGGCTAAAATCCTTAGATGTATGACCCTGAAAAATTCACTTCACCACTATGTACTTCAATTTTCCCATATGTAAAATGGGGAAGGAAATTGTATTGGATGGCCTTTTGGGGCATTTCCAGTTTTCTTTTTAAAATATTATTATTTATTTATTTTAAACATTTTTTTCTTTTTAAACTGTGAGTTCCATATTTGCTCTCTATCTCTCATCCCTCCCTGCTGAGAAGGCAATATGACATCATTTATTTATGTGAAACATGCAAAATATATTTCCTTATTAGCCATATGGGAGAAGCAAAAACAATGAAGAAAGCTAGGAAATTACACTTCAATTTCAACTACTTTTTCCTCAAGAAAATTTTATGTGACCCAGGGTATATAAATACATAAAGTAGGTATATAAATCAAACATTTACTGGTAATTAATTATAATTCCATGACTGCTGCATTCATTTACAACACCTTATTCTATACAAAACCTTGTTCTACTTGAAAGCTTTTTCCTTGATTCTGTCAAGCCAACAGAATTTTTCGTTTTCATTGACTTGTTGAGCTAAGGAACTGAGTAAGCAATGATGTAAGAAATGTAGCAAACTTTCATTTATCTGATTCTTCCAACACCAAGAAATATTTCAGTTTGGAAAATGATAAGCAGATTGATTTCTTTTCCAATCATAAGCTATTGGCAAATAAACCCCAAAATAAACCAGTCCTTAGTGCTTGGCTAAAGGAATTAGTATTGTTTTATAAAGACTTTTGATTTAAGGTTGCCAATGGACAAAAGAAATGAATGCTTGGAGATGTTGTTATCTCCAAGCATTCATTTGGAATAAGAAAGATCAGGGCTAAAATCCTTAGATGTATGACCCTGAAAAATTCACTTCACCACTATGTACTTCAATTTTCCCATATGTAAAATGGGGAAGGAAATTGTATTGGATGGCCTTTTGGGGCATTTCCAGTTTTCTTTTTAAAATATTATTATTTATTTATTTTAAACATTTTTTTCTTTTTAAACTGTGAGTTCCATATTTGCTCTCTATCTCTCATCCCTCCCTGCTGAGAAGGCAATATGACATCATTTATTTATGTGAAACATGCAAAATATATTTCCTTATTAGCCATATGGGAGAAGCAAAAACAATGAAGAAAGCTAGGAAATTACACTTCAATTTGCACTGCATTAATTAGTTCTTTCTCTGGAGGTAGATAGCAGTTTGTTGTCATGATTCCATTGAGATTTTCTTAGATCATTGTATTGATCAGAGTACCTAAATCTGTCACAGTTGATCATTATTATAACATTACTATTATTGTTCACAATGATCTCTTGGTCCTTCTCATTTAACTTAGTAACAATTCGTATTAGGTCCTCCCTTGTTTTGTTTTGTTTTTTTCTGAAACCACTCCTCTGATCATTTTTATAGCACTACCATATTCCATCATAATCATGTGCCACAACTTGCTCAGCCATTTCCCAACTGATAAATATTCTCTCAATTTCTAATTTTTTTCCACCAGTAAAAGAGCTGTGAAAAATATTGTTATATATGCAGATGCTTTTTTCCTTTGATCTCTTTGGGGTACAGTCTTAGTAGTGGTATTGCTGGGTCAAAGGGTACGCATAATTTTATTGCCTTTCAGGCATAGTTCCTAATTGTTCTCCAGAATAATTAGACTAGTTCACAAATGCACCTACAGTTTATAAATGTAGTCATTTTCCTTCATCTCCACCAGCATTTGTCATTTCTGATAAGTGTGAAAAGAGTACTCCAGAGTTGCTTTAATTTGCATTTTTCTAATCAATAATGATTTAGTTAATTTTTCATATATTCATATATTTATAGATAGCTTTGATTTCTTCTTCTGAAAGTTGCCTATAGATATCCTTTAACTATGCATCAATTGATGAATGACTCCTAAATTTACAAGTTTTACTCAGGTCCACTATGTATTTGAGAAATCAAACCCTTAACACAGAAATTTGCTGTAAATTTTTTTTTATATCATTGTCCATGGTATCTTCATTGTCTGTAATACTTTTCTAACATAATGCAATTTCCCTGATTATCTCTTTCAATTAGATTTATTTTTTGCTTTTTTTTTGTCTGAGAACATGATTGATACCCTGCCTTTTATTACTTCAACTGCTCTACCTCTTTAATTTAATTATGTGTGTGTCTTTCTATTTGAAAGTACGCCCCTTTTAAACAGCATATTGTTGGATTCTGATTTCTAATTTATTCTGCTTTATGATTGTTTTATAAGTGAGGTCATTCCATTCATATACATAACTAGGGTAAATAAGAATATATTTTCTTTCATTTTGTATTCTTGTGCTTATCCTTCTCTCTCTTTTTATCTCATCTCTACTCAAAAGTTTGTTTTGTTTCTGACTCCAGGCTCATTTAATCTGCCCTTCTTTTTTTTTTCATTTCTCAACCCCATATGTCTTATTTCCTTCCCCTTTTATTATATATATTGCATATAGTATATGTGCATATGCACATATATATGTGTGTGTGTGTATAATGTGTATACACATATGCATGTGTATATATAATTCATTGTGGTTTGTATGTGTGAATACTACATATATATATATATTTATACATATATATGCATATATGTTCTTCCTTCTTTAAACCAATCCTAATGAGAATGATGTTCATGCATTGTCTGCTATCTCTTATCCCCATTTTCCCCTCTACTATAAACATTCTTCCTTGTAAACCTTTAATGTGAGAAAATTTCCCCATTCTACTTCTCCCTTCTGCCAGTATATTCCTCTTTTTCACTCTTTCATTTTGAGATTTTTACATTTTTTAAGATTATCCCCAGAATAATTGATTTACCCTCACTTTCTGCCTATATAGATTCTTTCTAAGTGATCAAATAGTTAGTAATTAGAAGTTACATGTACCTTTTCCTAAATAGGAATAAAAATAATTTAACATTATTGAATTCCTCATGATTACTTTATCATATACACATTTTTATATTATTCTTGAGTCTTGTGTTTGAATGTCAAATTTTCTATTCAGTTTTGGTCTTTTCATCTAAAGGGCTTATTTCATTAAACGTCCATCTATTTCATTAAATATTTATTTCTTGCTCTAAGAAATTATACTCAGTGTTGTGGAATTGGTTATTCTTGGCTGTAATCAAATAGCCTTTGCTTTCCAGTATATTATATTATAAGCCCACTATTCTTTTATGATGGAAGCTGCTAAATCTTGTGTTATCCTGACTGTATCTCCATGTTATTTGAATTGCTTTTTTCTGACTACTTGCAATATTTTCTTCTGAGTTTGACTGTTTATTTTCTACTTGTGTGCATTTGCATAGAGTGCTTCTCTATGAGCCTTAGTTTCTTCCTTTGTCAAGAAGAGCTCTGGAATTTGGCTATAATATTTCGTTTTGGGATTTCTTTAAAGAAGTGCCTCTTTTGCCATTAGGTTAATTCTCAGTGTTAAGGATTTGTTTTTTTTTTTTTGGTCTTTTGTTGCTCTTGTTTTTGTTTTGTTTATTGTTGCTGTTGCTACTACTATTGTTGCTATTTACTTCTTTTACCAAGCTGTTAGTTCTCTTTTCACAATTTTCTTGAATCACTTTCATTTCTTTTCCCAATTTTTCCTTTACTATTTGTTAAGGGACAGGTCAATTCTCAGAGAGCCTCCACAGCTGTGGATCATAACATCTGAAGGAGTTGCAGGATTAACATCTGCGTCAAGAAAGGCTGCTCTACAACTCCTTCAGATGTTATGATCCACAGCTGTGAAGGCTCTCTGAGAATTGACCTGTCCCTTAACAAATAGTAAAGGAAAAATTGGACTGGGAATGAGATAAATTGGAGGCAGAGGGAAGAGGAGAGAGGTCAGACAATGCAACGGCCTCTCAGTCAGAGAGGTCAGAGAAGATCAATAGCTTCTCAGTCTCCTTGTATCATCCTCTCACAAGAGGAGATCCATTCTGCAGGTCTGGGTTGGATCTCCAGCAGCTACTATTAGGTGGCTCCCATGAATTCCAACAACTACTCTTATCTCTTTGAATTCTTCCAAGAATTCTTGTTTGGCTTGGTTCTAATTAGAATTTTTCTTTGAGATTTTGCTTATAGGTGTTTTCATATTATGATCTTCTGAATTTATGTCACTACCATTATATTACATTTTTATTGTCACAGTACTTATTTGTTGGTTTGTTTACTAATTTTTTTCTGTTTTTTTTTCTTTTTCTAGCCTATTTCTTTACTTGGAACTTTGTGTTAAAATTGTACCTTGATCAGCTGGGGGAAGAAAGACACTTTTCTAAGCTTTAGGTATTTTTGTGCTGCTATTGTCTGAAAGTCTGGAAAGTTTTGGTTTTTACAAGGTAGTATGATACAAGGAGAGCTATGTTCATTGTTCTCTTGGTCTGTGCTTTGGTCTTCACTCAAGAAGGCTTCCTCTTTCTCTGTATCTATAAATACTAGTATACCTCTTGTCACTGGAACTAAGACCACATCTCCTGTTCTACTATAGTCTATGAGGCTAGAGTTCCTCTCTATCTTGGAACTGTGATCAGGATTTCTGCTTCCTTGTTACCTCTCTACACCAGTTCTATACACTTGATGTCATAGATTTCTCCTACTAACCTCCTAAGTCATCTTAGATTGAAAAAATGTCTCACCTCAACTTGATGGTTCTTTCCCTCCAAAATTTGATTCAAAGTATTCTTTTAAAATTGTTTAGAGAACAATGTTTGGAAAAATTCAGCTGAGATATTGCCTATACTTTGCCATATTGGCTCTGCCCCTTTCAGCTTTCAGTCAATGTTACCTCAATGCTATCCTAGCTAGATGACTCTCAAGTCAACTCATTTGTTCCTTTCATATGTTTAGAGGGGGTAAGAGTTTTTTGCTTCCATCAAAAAATGTGTGCTCTAGTCCACTTCATACTTCATTAATCCTGCCTCTGAGACAGGATTCTGATTTCAAAATCTTCATTTTTAGTGATGATGCACAGTGGAAGGTGCAGAGAACCCAGCATGGTTTTCAGACTCCAGATGGAGCCTGTGGTGTCAGCAGTTAGGAAAACCTTGTTTTGACTTGCCAGGGGAGTAGATTTGATGGAAAAGTCATTGCTAGAGAATAAGTACAGAGCACCAACCCCTATGTATTTGGATAAGGGGACATTTTTTCATCATCACTGCAGATCAGAAGTAGCCTGAAGTGCTAGAAGCTAATGAGGTCTTGCCCATTAGTAATTCTCTCCCCTGGCCTGTGCCTAGCCATCATGATTTGGGGTGACATCTGGAAATGAAGTGGTTTGTACCAAGCAAGATTTCCATCATAAAAAGGGCTTGGAATGTGTATGGAATTTCTCTATATTTAGGTTTCATCTTTATACTTATGCCCTTGCCTTCCAACCTGCCTAGCCATGCAAAGAACAAGTTGTTTGCTTAGAATGATATAGACTAATATTGGAATCAGGATGGTGGTAGGGATGGGACAGAAAAGGGGAGGGAAAAATAGAGAGTATCAAGAAATGGGAAGAGCATTTAAATTGGGAGTCAGAAGAACTGAGTTGCACTGTTTACTCCCTATTAATATGAATTTGTATAAACCACTTCCCCCTCTAGGAGCCTCAGTTTTCTCCTCTGTCAGAAAAAGCAGTTGGACTAGATGGTCTGGCCAACTTGAAATCATATAAGCTTGAGACAGAACAGACAGAATTATTATCTTCCTATCCTAGCAGGACAGAAGAGATTTAAAAGATTGATTTTGTATCACATTCAAAAGGTCAACCACAAAAACCTGACAGAGCAAGATGAAAAGGGAATTCATAAATGTAGGCAGTCTATCCATTAGTCAATGAGTTTTTATTGAGCACCTACTACGCTGAAAATGTCATGCCAACTACAGTGAGGGACACGAAGACATTTAAATAGAGGCCCTGTCCTGTGGATACTTGTGAGCCACTATAGATCTCACAGCATAGAACATAGCTTTGCAAATGTTTGGTGGAAAAAATATCATTTTATATCATCCTGAAAGCTCAAAATTGCCTGGTGAGTGCTGGAGAATGTTAAGATTCTGGTAACATAAAGGCCCTGATTTCAGTTTTCATTCCCTATTGACATGATAAGACTTACCTAGTCTTTAGAGATAATAGATGGGGCATAAAAGAGAAAATCCCCCTGGAGGAAAAAAGTCATGATTCAAGTCATACAAATCTCCAAGACTCTCAGTTGCAGAGTAGATGCTAACTAGCATTCATATAGAGACTTTCCTCAACATGATCTTTTAGCAGCAAGGAAATCATAGGTCTGGGCAAAAGAAAAAATACAAACTACCAGGGATACAAAGATCTAGAGTAAACAGTCCCTATCCTCAAGGAGTTTATATTCTA
This sequence comes from Sminthopsis crassicaudata, assembly GCF_048593235.1. Classification (NCBI taxonomy): domain Eukaryota; kingdom Metazoa; phylum Chordata; class Mammalia; order Dasyuromorphia; family Dasyuridae; genus Sminthopsis; species Sminthopsis crassicaudata. The sequence continues at coordinate 427,936,986 of NC_133618.1, read as the reverse complement.
CAAGATGCATAACTTCTTTAATCAGCACAGCATTTTTTTTAGTAACAGGGGAGAAGCCAAATCCTTTGAAACCTAAAACTTGAGTTCTTTGGGGGCATCATAGCCTAAGTTCCTTTCTTCATTGGGAATCTGAGAAACTCCAATGGTTGCATTTATTTTTTTTTAATTTATGGAATAAACCAGAATTTCTATAGCATAATATAATAAAAACGATTGCTCATGAAACTTAAAATTTATTACATACAATTTGCTATTGCTTTTAAATATATTATAAAATTATCATGTAAATTTCCTTTTTCTTTTGTTTTTTTTCCTCCTTTCTCCTACCTTAGATATGGTTATCATTAGACATAAATATACATGTATGTGTGTATGTGTTTGTGTAAAATCATTCAATATATGACTTTTATTTATCAGTTCTTTCTCTGGACATAGATAGTGTTTTCTTTCTTATGTCCTTCCTACTTAATTTGGGTATTTATGATAGTCAAAATTACTTAATTGCTCAAAGTTGTACTTAAAACAACATTGCTATTACTGTATGTGTTCTCTTGTGGTATTAGAAAGATCTTTAAGCATTACCTATATCAGATAGTTTCTGTAAATATAGAAATTTGTAAACTATAAATTAATTTAAATCATAAAAAATAAATTGGATTTTTAAAATTTAAAACTATTATCTTGGTTCTGTTCATATTAATCTTCATTATTTCATGCAATTCTATCCATGTCTTTTCTAAAACCATCAAATTACAATGATTATATTCTGAACATGCTCTGACAAAGAGAGTAGCATCTGCTCAGTGATAAAAAGCACTGACTGAGTTCATGCTCTATTTAATTAATTCAAGTTATCAGGTCCAAACTGCCTCATGGTATTGAAAGATTTGACCAATGTGGTGGCTATGCCACTGATGATGATCCTTGAAAGATTATGGAGCATGGGAAGATCCCATTGAAAGAGAGAAGGTAAAATGTAGTCTTGATTTCCAAAAGAGTAGAAAAGAATAGAGTTTGCAAATTCTAGGCTCACCAACTTTGTCATTCATGCCTGGCAAAATTCTGAACTGTATTGATAATAATAATAGGTAGCATTTATATAGTGCTTATTATGTATAAGGCACTATTGTTGTATTTTACAAATAGTATTTTATTTGATCTTCACAATAATCCTGAGAGTATTATCATCCCCACTTTACAGATGAAAAAACTGAGGCAAACAGAGATTAAGTGACTTGCCCATAGCCATAGAACTAGTAAATGCCTAAGGGTTATATTTGAACTTGGGTCTCCTCTGACTCCAGGCCTAACATTTTTTTTTTCCATTTTACCAACTGATTGTCTTAAATAAAAGGAAGGTATATGATCATTTAGAATGGCAAGCAGTCAAGAATCATCACAGTTTCAAGTACGCATCATGACAGATTAACTTATTTTCCTTTCTTGATAGTAAGTTACTAGACTATTAGGTTATGAAAATGCTGAAGATATAATAATACATATAAAGTTCAACAAAACACTTGACAAACTGTGTAATATTATCATAGGGAAAGCAGAGAACTGTGATTCTAGTTAATAAAGTACAGTTAAGAAAACTTCCAATTAGTTATAAAGAATTAATTTCTTAAATAATGAGTCAATGTGAACTTGGAGGAGGTCTCTAGAAGAACATCCCAGGCATCTATGATTGATCCATTATATATTTGCTGTATTTGATATATATATATATATATATATATATAGAGAGAGAGAGAGAGAGAGAGAGAGAGAGAGAGCAAACATATGTACATACACACATATTTAGTTGTGCCTAGCTCCTGATGTGTATATACATGCATGAACATGAAGAGTCAGACATATATATATATATAATATATATATATATGTGTATATATATATATATATATGTGTGTGTGTGTGTATATATATATATATATATATATATATATATATATATATATATATATATACACACACACAAATGAACTCACACAAAAATACACATTTATAACCATATATGTATTTCTAATCTAAAGTGAATTAGATGTGACTACATGCAGAGATTGGTAAAATTCATTTGGTTGTAGGGCCTATGTTCAGAAATATTTATCAGTCATTTTAATCTTCTTTTCTTATATATGACTATTCCTCCATCTAAGGACCCAGTTTAAATAGCTTGTGTGTGTGTGTGTGTGTGTGTGTGTGTGTGTGTGTGTGTGTGTTGACTTAGAACTGGAAAGTTGATAAGAAATTGTCTAATTATACAGGATCACAGCAAGAAGAGTTTAAGGGACTAATTATACAGGTGAACTTACTATCAGAAATAGTTACCTAGGTACTATTATAGTTAAATAGGTACTAGAAAAATGTACTGAAACCCAGGTCTTTGGACTTCATCACATTGTGATCTCCAAGGAAGTCATACCATGTATATACTACAGGTATATCGTGAGTGTAACAAAATCATAATATTTAGATCACCAACAATTTCCGAGATAATTTAAATCAATGTCTTCACTTTAGTGGTGGAAAGTAAGGAAAGGGATTTATTTGATATCATTAAGCTAGTAAATAAGAATAGTTATTGAGAATAAATACACTGTCAGTTAATCTACAAGCTTGTATTTAGCTCCTACTGTGTGCCTGGCACCAATGCGAAGCACTAGGTATACAAAGAAAAGAAAAAAAAAAAAAAAAGGATGGCATTTTATTTATGTTAACTCTGAAAATAGATTTCCCCCCCCCCCAATATCTTTTATACAACTTTTTTGTTTGCTTGTTTTTGTTTTTGCAAAGCACATGGGATTAAGTTACTTGCTCAAGTCCTATGGCTAGTATGTATCAAGTGTCAGAGACAGGTTTTAATTTAGATCCTCCTTACTCCAGGGCCTATCTATTATCTCCTATCTCCTGAACCACCTAGCTTCCCTCTTTGTTCAATCTTCATAAATCTTCTCCTATAGTGTAAAATCAGTATCAAATTTTATCTGATAATCCAAGATATTTAGGTTTGTCTCTTTTACCTAGATAAAGGGTCATAAATTCTAACAATTTCTCTGTTTAGTTATTTTAAATCCATTTTAGATTGGATATATATGATATATATATGTATATATATATTATAATATATATTAATATATATATATATACATACATGCATATACACACATACATCCCATTTCCTTGGTCTACCTTAGCTTAAAAGGACACAGTCCCTAAAATCTTCCT